>NC_018244.1:369799-505952 GCF_000227135.1 Leishmania donovani | reverse complement strand
GGCATGCTGTGTCGCTCGCTTCACGCACGCGGCCAGCGATCGACCCACCCTGCAATAAAATGCGATCCATTGGAGGACAGCCGCCACGCCCCTTCGAGAAGCCATCACACTCCCTGAGCAGGAACCATCACGACGCCGGCACTGAGCCACAGTCGTCACAAGACACGCCCCAGCTGATCCGCTGCCACGCGTCCAGCTGACGCCGCGCGCAGCTTCCTGGCCGGCTGTTTCCCTCCATGGTACACATCGTCCGCCTCACTGTCGTGAGCCACCCTTGCAAACGCATGCCTGCGGGGAGGGGAGGCGGGGCGACGTCAGCTTCGTCGCGGCTGATAGTGACCTTCAACCGGCATGCAGCCTGAATCACCGACCCCGCTGCCTGCTTCAGGGCTCGGCACGTGCCTGCAATCTGCATGCAGCCTGCCCACATATCGACTCGCACATGCCTAGCGCGTCGCTCGGGCACGTGTTCAGCAGTTCCCGCAACGCGCCCACTCCGCGTCACCCCTCCAGCCGCATGGCCGCACACACAGTTTCACCATTCATAGTCACTACACGGCGTGCATGGAGCAGCGCCAGTAGTGGGTCGTCCGCTGCGCAAGGCACGTCCACGAGCCAGTCCCCAGATGACGAGTCACCTGCTGCTGCTCGCCGCCCGGGCGGACCGTCACGTCGCCGGAGTAGCGCAAACCGGTGAGAAAGCCTGCCGAGCAGCGCTACCACGCTCAGCAGCGGGCCTGCACCCGGCAGGACCTCCAGGAAGTGGGCCAGTCGCTGCTCACTTCACGCGGTGCGCTGCGCACGGGTGCCACGCCGAAGTCCCCCTTATTCGGGAGAGGAAGGGAGGGCATCGGGGCACGGGTTTGCGTTTTCGCCATTTTCGGTGCCGCGTGAGGGTGGCGAAGAGGAAACCACGGCAGCCGCGCATGAGGCACAAGCGATGCCGCAACCCAAGAGAGGAGGACGAAAAGGCGAAGCGGTGGAAGGGGCCATGGGCATCGATAGAGGGGAACAAGCGTCTTCAGGAGCGGCAGCAGTGCGCACACCCCACACCCTACGCAAACGAGTCAGATGGGCTCTATAGAAGGAAGACGCGCGTGATGGGCGGCATGGAAGGTGCAGCAAGCGCGAGTAGTGGGAAGGGGAGGGGCCTATGTAAGGGCGGGGGGGGGGGGGGGGCGACAGTGAAGGCCGCAGGGTTCAAGCAGCAAGTGAAAAGGTTTGGAGAAGAGGGAAGGGGCGAGGGGTACGGCATGCGTGCGTGCGTGCGCAGGTCAGGTAGGTCAGGTGGCTCAGGAGGGGCAAAACAGGGAGGAGAGAGAGTGGGAAGGCTGCTGCGGCGATGAGGAGGAGGAACGAACGGCTGAGGCGGGTGCGGCACTGACTGGCCTGCACAGATGCACGAAAAGCGCGTGTGCGGAGCCCCGATGGCGGCAACTCAAAAATGAGAGCTGCGAGAGAGATACGATGCAGGGAGAGGTGGCCGTCGTGCGGGTGCCTGAATCAGCGCCGCGAACGCCCCCGGCTGCACAAGACAGGCATTTGCGGATTCGGACTTGAACGGCAAACGAGGGCGGTAGGGAGGGCCTGTGCAACTGCGTCGGCGAGCATGGAGGGGGTTAGCGTCAGCGTGTCTGTCGCTGCTCCAGCAGCAGCGCCTCAGTGAGGAGGAGGAGGAAAGAAGGGCAAAGAGCTGCCGAGCCGCGCAAAGCCAGACAGCAGCAGCCGGCTTGTGCGCATGCACGTGCAAGCACGCCCAAAAGGGTCCCTTAATGGGAGTCGCTGGCCTCCCTTGCCTCTTCCCTCTCTCCTGAGTTTGTAGGGCCGTGCCGCAGTCCACACGGCACCCACACGCGCGCGCGCGCACCCTCACAGAGCAGCCGCACTTTGCTCACGTGTTTGTGTGCTGAAGGGGTTGGGAAGATTGTGAGGGCGCATGCGGGTGTCGGTGGTGGAGTAAGGTGGAGCGGACCACATCCAAGGGCAGCGACATCCAGAGTGAGAGACGCGAACGCCGGCAGGGAGGCACACACACACACACATAAACCTCCTCGAGGTGAAATAAGAGGGAGGAAGTGTTGTTGCCGCCGCGGTTCTCTTGTTCGCATTATGCGAATCCACAACGTGTGTCCGAGTCCCAGCCACGAACAAGTCAAAACAGAGACGCATACGCAGCGACAGCTCGCCTTGCCTCCGTCGCACCACGGATATAATCCTCGTCGTCATGGAACGAGCCGTCCTAGACGACGAGTCGGAGGTATGCGTCTTATCGGCTCATCTTGTCCTTGTTTGTCCCTTCTTTGGGTACGTGCTGCGCGATCGGCGCCAGACGGAGACCCCGGGTGGACCGCATAGCCTGATACAAGCTGGCCGCGTCAGCGGTGCTGCTAAAGGGGGCGGAAGTGGTGGTGTCTGTCGGCCGGGTAATAGGGGGTGGTGGTCTAGGTGCATGCTGCATGAGCTCGAGGAGGAAGCTGGCCAGCTTCGGGTCAAGGCCCTCGAAGACCCTGCACACTCTGCCTATGTGCCATGCTGCTCCCTGAGTCGCACCAAGCCGTGGCATCCCCGCAATATGTTGTATTGATTCTCCACATGGGAGTCTGAAGAGCTCAATGGCGCAACTCGATGGTGCTCTCGTCATGTTGTAGCTAAGAAAGGGTGGAGAAAGATGCACACGTACCTCTGTACGCCTGCGTGTGCGTGCGCACGCACATAGGCGTGTGCCCGTGACGACGGTGTTCACCAAAACAGATAATGCGCCTCCCGGCACCCCCACGCCCCAAGGCTACCTGACAACGCTGGGCATGTCTGCATTTATAGGTGTGCGTCGGGTTTTGCATCATTAGCGGCAGCTCAAGATGGAAACGCGTTCATCATGGCTGTCGCATCCGTGCGCGCGTTCAGAATAATCTCGTCCGCGATGGCTCGATACATTTCCTTGGAGAAGTAGTGGCCCATCTTCGGAAAGACCACCAGTCGAGCACCGTTGATGCAGCTGGCGAGATGCTGCGCGTTAGAGAGCACCACCAGCGGGTCTTTCCCACCGTGCAGCACCACCACAGGGATGCACCGCGACGGCGTCGTGCCCGATGCCGGCAGTGATGAGCTGCCACGCTCGCTGCCACGTGTCATGGTGCTGTTCAGTCGGTTGATGTGAGCCTTGAGGGCAGCGCTGCGGTCCTTGGAGCGCACAATCGCGGCCAGATGTCGGCGCCCGCCTCCCTGGTACGGCGCTCGCGCAAAGTCGAACCACATGCCGAGACGGAACTCGCGCTCGTGAAAGGTCATGTCGCCTGCGACTGCCTTGAAGAAGCGCACGCGGTAGTCCAGCACCGAGTGCACATCACGGGTGCTCTCTGGCTGGTCGAGGATGTTCATCAGCAGCGACGCCCTGGGCCAGGCGGGACCAGCAGAGGTGGAGTGAAGGCATAGGCTCGCGACCATGTCTGGGTGCCGCAATGTCAACAGCTGCGCAATCATGCCACCCATCGAACAGCCTACAATGTGCGCTTGGCTGATCCTCAGCGCCTTCAGAAGGCCGACGGCGTCCTCGGCCATGTCCTCCAGCGTGTAGGCTAAGGAGCCTTCGCCGATGGACGCCCACGTAGGCAGCGCCATGCGAAGTATGAACGGCGACGGGTACTCGTCAAGGTGCGTGGAGAGGCCAACGTCGCGGTTGTCGTAGCGAATCACGTAGAAGCCGGCTGCAGCCAGGTAGCCGCAAAAACGGGTGTCCCACATGAGCGACGTCGCGTTCATGCCCATGATGAGAAGAATGCATGGGTCTGACGGGTCGCCAAAGGCACTGTAGCAGAGCGTGATGTCCTTGCCGGTGCTGGCGCAGCGCCCAACATGTACGAAGGCGTCATCTGGTGGGCGCGGGAAGATGCGGCTAAGCTCCTCAAGGATGGCTGGTGGAAGGTCCATGTCCTCTGGCCTGGTAGGCTGCTTCGTCGCTGTTTGAGGATGCGGCGACGTCGATCCGTCGCTCACCACCACGTATCCGCCGTCGTTATGCTGAGGCATGTTCTGTATGTTGGCGAGGGGAAGGCGAGGAAGGGGAAGTGCGCAGATAGACCGAACTGAGAGCTCCACTCGTTCCTCTTTCCCTTGCCGAGCTTTTCGTTTTTGTGTGTGTGTAGGGGGGGTGCGTCTGGTGGCGGTGGCGGCGGCGGCGATGTTGGTGGTCGTGATGGTGCTGGGTGGAGGCGCGGATGCTCTTTCTTCGAGATGGTGTATTCGCCTCCTCCACAGTTAGGCGAGCCAGAGCAGGTCACAAGGACGGAGCAGAGAGGAGAGCACAGCGGTACAGAAAAGGGCCGCTGCAGGCGCAAGCGAGTCTTCCGTGAGGAGTGAGAAGGGCGTGCCCCCGCCCACACGCATGTGCGCCGGCAGTAGCAGGGGTAGAAAGGTGACGGGGGTGAGGGCCTCCCCTTGCATGCGTGCAGCTCCCCCTCCCCTCTCCCGACGCGGAAGCGGGCGAGGGTGGGGGGCGGTAGCGGAGTACATGCCGCACAGCGAGGCGGATCAGCTCTTAGCCGCATTTGTCCGACTCTCTTCCCTCACACACACACGCACACCTCCGTCACCGGCTTCGAGCGCGAGCACATCACTCGAAATGAGGCGCGCGCAAGAGTCGATGGCAGCGACGAAATCAACAGAAAGAGGGAGTCGAGAACGAGTCAGCGCATCCTTCTGTGCGCAGGAGTATGTCGGTGGGTGTACGCTTCGAGTAGAGGTGCTCCACCTACGAGGGGAACGACAGGGAGCATACAGGTTGGGAAAAGGAAATACGGAGTGCAGCGTTGTGCTGCCGACAGAGAGCAAGGAGGCGGCTTATAAACACATGCAAGCGGATGGCGCACCCATTTCTCCCACCACCCTTGCCCCTTACAGCCGGGAGGCGGCCTTCACTGGTTGCTTCTTGGCGGACAAACCGCCATCAGCGGCAGCAGCAGCAGTTTGTTGAGCCTTACGCCCTAACGACTGCGCCGCAGCTTCGCCAGCGCGCACGTTATCGCGTATGATTTGGATGTATGTGCCTCTCAAGGCGGGAATCAAGGTGTGGCCCATGCCCTCCACCACGTAGAGGCGACTACCCGCTATCACGGAAGCTAGGTGACGCGCGTTGGAGGCAGGCACGAGTGGATCGCAGTCGCCCTGGATGATGATGGTGGGCACGTAAAAAGGCGTCGTGACCGCTGAGGTTGCATGCCTGCTGATGTTCTTGTTGCCCCCCGCCTTGCTTTGCGACATCGGTGCAACACTGGTGATGCGCTGCCGCAGCGCGTCGTCGCGGCATGGCGCGTTCAGCAGCGCCAGAAACTGCCGCGGGCCGCCGGTCACGCATAGGCTGCGCTTGAAGATGCGCGTCATCTGCCGTTGCGCTGCGACATGATCAAACGGATACTTGCCCCGGTCACCAGACATCTTTTCTAGCAGTTTGGTAAAGCTGGCCGCGTAAGCAGTCACCCGCTCCGCATCTCTCTCCGCGCACAACCGCTGCCGCTCCTCTGCGCTCGTGGCCCGTGCGATGCGGCTTGCGTACCTGGCCGACGTCGACTTGGGCACGAGCGAGATGAGGCTCATGATGTCACGTATCCCCGGCCACTGCGCGTGAGGAGAGCTCGAGTGGGTGGACATGAGTGTCAGCGAGAGAACGCGCTCCGGATGCGCCAGCACCATGCACTGCGCAATCATGCCGCCCGCCGACGAGCCGACAAGGTGAACGAAGCGGATGCGCAGCACGTCCAGCAAGCCAAAGGCATCGGCTGCCATATCATTAAGGGTGTAGACCTCCCGGATCGACCGCGTTCCGGGGCGCAGCGCCGCGTAGGCGTAGCGCAGGTAGCTGGCTGGTCCCACCGGCAACGCACCATCGCTACCCTTGCAGTCGTCAAGGTGGGTGCTGCAGCCGACATCGCGGTTGTCGAAGCGGATGACGTGGTACGGGCCGGAGTGCGCAAGCAGCGTGCACAGACGATCATCCCAGAAGAGCCCTGGGGAGGCGAGGCCCATGACGAGTAGCACGCACGGGTCCTTTGCCGCGCCGAAGGTGTTGTAGCAGAGGCGAATTGTGCGTCCCGTGCTGTGGCAGCGGCCCACCTCGGCGAACTGGTCGCGTGGGCGCAGCACAGCGACCCGCTGAGGCGGGGACAACGTTGACGGTGCAGCAGGACCAGGCATGAAGCAATGTGAGTGGGCCCTGAGTGAAAAAGGATGTTATGCGTTGAGGAGGAGTTGAGCGTGGCGGAGGCCAGCAAGAGTGCGAGGAAGGCGTTGGCGGCATGCGCAAGGGACAACGAGACACACACGCACACGAGAGTATGGAGCGCAGGGAGGCATGAAAGCCTGCTTCCGCAGCAGCTCGGCGACGGCGACGACAACGAGGCGGAGCAGAGGAAGGAAGAGAGGCTGGCGGATGCAGGGTTCAAGGCGAACGCACTGCGCCCCTTCAAGGAAAGGGCAGGGCACATCTTCGCGGGGCGCCGTCCTTTGCCTATGCGTTACGAGCACACGCACACAGACATACACGCAAGCGTCCAAGCAACAGCGTCGTCTCCCTCACACTCGACAAGGGTGTGCATGTGCGTAGAGAGAGAGGGGCGCCCGTGTCCGCGTGTGGGTTGGGTGTTCGTCCCCTTTTCATGCTTGTGGTCTGCATGAACGCCTGTACATTCGACATGGTCGGAGATTCACAGAGGGGAGAATGAGGTGGGGGTGTGCTGGCGCACGCCGCGGCATCACTGCGGACAGACAAGCACTTGAGAAAGACACCAGGAAAACAGCGAGGAAGAAGAACAACAGCCGAGTGATGCCACGAGGGACGCAACAGTGGTAAGGGAGGGCAGCTAGGAAAAGACAAAGTCATACGAATGAAGGCGCACGCACACGCACACACACCGAGAGAGAAACACGCCGAAGTCGGCCGCACTACGAATTCTGTCCACGCAGCAGCATCAGCCGTGACACATCACTGCGGTCAATGACGGAGAGGTGACACAGACACGCATGCGTGGGTGTGGGTTGTGCCCACATGCTTGGGCACCGCACCAAGAACGCGCGGATAGAGGGAGAGACGCGAGCACCAGAAGAAGGCGCAGCAAAGAAATACGAGAGAGGGGCTCTACACAGCGTGAGAACTGACTGCAGAGGGAAGGAAAGCGATCGCTCCCATGAACGCATGCACATATCACAGCACCTCACGGCATAAACGAAAGGAAAACAAGAAAACGGACCGGAGGAGAAAGACCTTCTCTGTTAGCACCCCACACACAGCAGCAGCAACGAGCAAGCGTGGAAGAGCACGCCGAGGGAGAGGAGAAGGGAGAGGGGGCACACAGATGCAAAAAACATGGAAGCGAATTTGCACCCTTCGACGCGCCCATTTCTGTCGCAAGGCAGGAGATCAGGCCTCACACTGGTCCCGGCCGTGTCGCAGGGCCCCATCCGCGTGGTGCGAAGCAGCGCTCGAAGGGCCAGTACAGCAATGCGCCGGCTCAGCCGTCGGAGCACGACCTCTGACTCCATTCTTTACTCATCCGTCCCTCGCCTCGCAGGTCGCCTCACAGCGCCTCCCTCATCATGCCGGCCGCCACCTGGTGTGATCCTCCTCGCGGTGGCTCAAGCTCCCCCCGTACGCACACGTACACCCGCAGGCAGCGAGGGCGGGGCGGGATGTGTTCGAGTCGCGCTGGCGCCTCGTCGATCGTATGGATGGTGCAGGCGTGCTCGCGGTCTCGGGTCGCTCCGACGCCACGCCGTCGAGGGTGTGGCCGTCGGCATCGGTGGCGATGAGGCGCCCTGACTTCGCCACGTCGCAGGCGCTCGGCCCTGTGACCGCCGGAAGTGACTCTGGCATTTGGCAGGGATAGAGGGACCGCCTGGCTTCCGCCCACAGAGAGAGAGAGATGTGCAGAGTACCGGAGATGCCACGCACGGGGCGGTGTGCGTCCCTCTCCCATCCCCCCCCGTCGTCGTCGTCGTCATGGGTGCGGTGAATGGGGGAGGGGGGGGGTGAACAGACGTGTACGTAAAACACCGAAAAAGAATATCAGAGAGACACAGGAAGACGACTAGAGGTGCCCTGCAAGACACACACACACATGCACGCACGCACAGGAACCCAAAAAAAGGAAAGAAATAGGGAGGTGCAAACCACATGGCAGAGCGAGGTGCGATGTAGAGCAGGAGACGGACAACCATCAGGACCTTCGTCGTCATCCGCTTCGGCAGGAGGCCGCAGTAAGCGGCGCCGCTGCCCCTCCTTTCTCGCTCGCACTCTCCGCTCTATGCTGCTATCATTGCCTGAAAAGGGACGGGGTGTAGAAAGGAAACGCGGCGCGCCCACAACGAGCGCACAAGGCGTCACGACAGCTCATGGCGCACGCACGCACGTTGAAAAGGGGAACAATACAGGGGGTTGGAAGGGCAACCATAAAAAGGATTCGAGGTAGAGAGCGAGGTGGGATGCCGATGTGCACGGAGGCGATTCGGTGCTGCGACAAAGACAAGCACAAAAGATCAAGCCGCGCGCATCTGCCCTTGCGGTCTCCTGTGCAGGATACCTACTGAGGAATACTCTGCCCCCCCCCTCCCTGATGGCCCGAGTGCTGGCCACCGATCTTCCCTCTTATCGGACAGTCCGCACACGAGGTGAGAGGAAGAAGGGGGGAGGGGAGGGGAGAAGGTGGAGAGAAAGACCTGGTCACATTACACGCACGGCTCCGCAATGCAGAGAACGTATGTGAGGCTCCTTTTGGTCCGAAGAACGGGGCGAAGAAGGGCGGTTCTTACCACGGGATGTTCTCCAGCTGTGCCCGCGCACGTGTTTCATCGGTGCCCTCACTCCGACTGAGGCTGCGGCCGCCCCACACGCCACCACAAAGGTGCAAAAAGAAGACAAGAGAGCACACACAAACACCAAGAAAGCGAGAAAGGATGGCCACATCGGTGAAGAGGCACACGCGCACGTGTGGTGTGAGCGGGGCGGAGGGCACAGAGAAGAGACACACACCAAAACGAAGTGGGGAGGAGGGGAAAGACCACGGCAAGCTTCCAGCGCAGCAACCGAAGAAAAGAACTCGGAAGAGAACGGCCAGCGCCGCCACAGCAACGGCAACGCAACCGAAGAGATGCATCAAAGAGGGAGCGGAGGGGGTGGGGGCAGCAGCGCTGATGTGCAAGCCTGTGATGTCTTTGCGCATCTATCCAGCTTCCCCTGTGTCTGTGTGGTGGGGAAGGATGGCGAGGCACGAATTCGACTCATCCGCGGACACACGCCGGCATACGCGCACGAGCTAGGAGAGTGGAGGCGTGGCCGAGGGCGTGAGCAAGGTGCCAGTCAACAAAAAAAGGGAGGCTGCAGAGGGAAGAGAGGACGTGGCAGGCCCGACATGCTGAAGGCTTACGAAGAAGGAGTGGGTTACGAGTATGGCTGGGGGAAAGGTGGGAGGGCGACTAACCAAAATATATGAAGGGGGGGTGAGCGCAACACACGAAGACAACCGGAAGCCCACGACAATGCGCGATTCGAAAGGGAGGCGAGCAGGAAGAAGAACTTGTCTGCACCGCCGTCGCCGCGACACTGCGCCGATAGCGATGGTACGGGGAAGACGGGCGCAGAGGAACGAAAGGGGCCGAGCAACGAAGGAAGAAGAGGCGAGGGGGCCCGGGGAGGTAGCGAAGTCTTGGTGCACATGAGCATGGCGGCTGCGTCTGTTGTGGCGAAGCTGTTGGTGTCGGTATCGGGGTTGCAGAGCACGGGAAGGGAAGAAGAAGCAGGTGTGTGTGTGTGTGTGTGTGGCGCACACGCGTGTGGAAGCGCAAACAAAGTAAAGCCCCACACGCCGGCGCTCGTCGCCCTGTGGAGGGAAGAAGACAGACGCAGACAGAGGGAGAGAGACGCGTGGGGGAGGGGGGGGGGGCAGAGCCCATGCGCGCAGGCATGAGCACGGCGCGAAGGGAAAACAAGAAAAATCGGCAACGTGGGACGGCAGTCGTTGGGTGCAAGCAAATACCTACTTGGGCTGCGGTCCGTCGTCGTCTCGCCTCGTCATCCTTGGAAAAGAAGGAAGGAGAGATGCAAACACACGGGAGACGAGGCGCGCAGGGCGGGGCGACGCTCTCTGAACATGCAGAGAAAGAGCAGCTCGGAGGGGGCGGAGGAGAAGGGCCCAGCACAGTCACCACACGGACACCAAAGCACGGCAAGTGGAAAGCGCAAAAGAAAAACATACATGCAAGACACCACCAGGAGGGGAAGACGGCCAGCAACGGTGCATCGACTGGAAACTGAGAGGGGAAAGGGCCTGCACAAGTCGGCAGCGGCGCAGCCCTACAACCAAGAAACTGATGCGTGTGCATGTTTGTGCGTGTGTGCGTGTGTGCGTGTGTGCGTGTGTGCGTGTATGTGTTTCAGGGTGGGAAGAAGGGGGCGTACTCTCTGTCCCCGTAAAAGTCAGCCAAGCGGAGATTAAGACGCGCCAAGACACTCAGTCGACAACTGAGAAGAGAGCTATTCGTGTGCATCATGGCTTGTCTCCCTCTCCGTGCTCCTTGTCCGTGTGTCTGCGGTGTGCTTGGGGGGTGGGAAGGAGGAGGGAAAGGGGAGCATCAACGAGAAGCGCAGAAACCGGTGGCGATGGCAACGAGTCCAAGCACGTGCACACACACACACAGAGAGAGAGAGCGAAACGCAAAGAGCTGAAGTGCGGTGAGCAACCACATCATAATTCTCAGCTGATGATGTGAGGGTGTGAGAGAGAGAGAGAGACAAGGGCAAAGAGGGCAGACGTTTCCCGACACATGGACTTCGAGCGCGTGTCGACACACTTGGAATAGGGAGAGAGGCGATGAGAACACGATCAAGGGTGAAGGGGGGAGGCAACAGCTGCAGACGGAGAAGCGAAAACAAATTACTGGAAAAAAGACAGCGAGAAGGCGAAAGGGTATACACACAAAAGGGCACCCACGCACACGCCATCACGCACTCCCTCTCTTCAAGCCACCCACTGCATCGCTTCGGCCGATACGCGCACAGCGAGGGGAAGAAATGGGGAGCGGGGGTGGGGAAGAATACGTGGCACAAGCAGGATGGAACACACGCCAGCATAAAAAAAGGTATAGCTACATAACGCGCACGCCACAGAAGAACGTCCACACCAATGGTCGACGCCACTTCCCTTAATTATCCTCTGCTCTGCTGTCTGCTGTTCGCTGCCGTAGCTGCTGCCGTGTCCCCTGGTCAAAGAGGAACACAAGAGTAATGCCTCTGTGCGTTTGTGTGTGTGTGTGTGTGTACCCCTGTCCCACAACAACAACGGCAGCATTCAAAAAAAAAGAAAAAGAGAGGACGAGTGGCGGCGAATGAGTAACAACGCCAGCAACACTGCCGCAAAAGGGAGGCATACATCATCATCGCAGAAAAGCATAGACACATGGGGAGCGGGGACCGCCCACGCGGAGACGCATGCGCACACAGACAACGAAAGAATACATGGTGAAAGGAACCAACAAGACCGAGGGAGTGAGCAGGATGGACATCGGCACGACGACACCGCAAAAGCGCGCCAAAACAGAGCACAACACACGCACACACGTCTCATGAAGGGAAAAGAAGAAAAGGGAGGGGGAGAAACACGTGAAAGCATGAAGAGATCAGCGCAGGATAACGAAACAACACGGCAGAGTATTGTGTTACACAGCACGCCTGTGCACCGGCGGGACACGTGGGAAGAGGCGCGGAAGAGATGGCCACAAACAAGTCCGGCTCATGCCAGCACCTCACGCAAGCGTACTCCCACACAAGCGCGCTCGTCCATCACCAGAACTGCAGATGCGGGAGGGAGAGCTGAGGGAAAGAGGAGCAGCGCCTCCTTGATCGAGCCGGTTCACGTGGTGTGCGTCTGTCTCTGAAGAGATGGAGGCGCAGTATTACCTCGCGTGCGACCATCTCCGTTACACACTCCACTCGCTCGCCTAAATGTACGTCTTGGGCACGCAATCCGCCGGTGACCGAAGCATGTCCTCTGCATCCACCACCATCAGCTCCAGCTTCTCCAGCTGCCGCTGCATCATGGCCCGCTGACGGGCATCCTTGGTCTCCTTGAGTTCTTCGCGGATCCTTGGTATTGTGCTAGTGCCGTAGGCGACGAAGGCCCGAGCGCTGCCCACCTTTGGGCGGCGCGTCTCGATCTTGGAGAAACGCTGCAGCGTCGCAAGGTAGTTGAAAATCTCATCATCATGCATAGCGCACGAGAATAGCGCCGTCGAGTGCACGGAGCGGTGCATGACGGAGTAGAAGAGTGCCCGCGGCTCGGCCGGGTTCTTGTCAATGATGCGGTTGTAGTGAATGACGCCGTCACCGACGCCGCTCGCGAAGATGGACGAAACAATAACGTCCTCCTTGCCGGAGGATTGCGAGGTCTTGACCTGTTTCAGCACGCATGTGCACAGGACGATGCCCTGCTCCTCGGCCAAGGGACTGCAGTGCTCCTGCGCGCAGTGCAGGCTCGCGTCCAGCACATCGTTGAACTCGCCGGCATCCTCGACGCAGACGTACACCATGCCGTTGGCCACGTTGCCAAACAATGGGCTCTCCGCGACGGTCAAGTTCATGAAGCGTTGCGGCGGATCGGACAGCAGGTCCATCACCTGATCATCCTGCAGAAGGCACACTGACACGGTAAACTCGAACTGCGTAGAGGCCAGCTTGCCAAAGCTGCCCTTCACCACGGACTTCAAGGCCAGCCACGTAAACCACTCCGTCGGCCGCGCAGCGGAGAAGCCAGCATCGGCCATGATCATGCCGATGTTGCAACCGTACAGAAAGTTATCTCGCATCTCCTCTAGCGAGTCGCTTGAGAGCTGGACGTCGGTGTTGCGATTGACATACATGATATCGCGCATGTCGTACTTCTGTACTTCCTCGGCGCCAGGCTTGCTGGCGCGGATGGTGCGGCCGTCCACCTCGATCGCGGGGCTCCGGCCGCCGGAGGTGTCCAGCAAGAGGGAAGCCTTCAGCGTGTTTGTCAGCGACGGGTCGCGTTCGCCGGAGTTGTTTTTGCCAGAGGTGCCCGGGTCGCCGTCCTTCTTGTACTGCACGCCGTCTTGCTCTGCGGCCCTATTCTTGAAGTACATCCCAACGCGCTTCTCGCTGTTTTTACGCGTCAAGTTCTGCACACTGTTCTTGCGCCCCAGCACCTGCGGTTGGCCCTCCGCCACCGTCGTGTTCTCCGACGTCCCCTTCGACGGTGGCGCGTCCGAGGCAGCAACGCCGCTGCCGTCGCCAGCCGCGCTCATGCGCGCCTGCTGCTGCATCATCATGTGGTGCTGCCTCTGCTGCGTCATGACACCAGCACCGCCGCGTTGCCCAATCGTTGCCGTGAGCGCGTTTAGTGCCATCATGCCGCCACCGTCGCCCATTATTGGGCCGCCTCCGGGCAGAAGCTGTGAGAGACGGTGCTGCAACACCGGGGCCGCAGCGCACTGGTCAACACCGCCACCGTTGTTGTTGCTGCTGCCGTAGTTGTAGAACTGACCAGAAATAGAGTACTTGCGCTGAAGCGACCTGGCGCTGTCCTGGCGAGCAAGGCCTGGCGCCAGCGACTCCAGGGGAACGCCCGCAGCAACCGTTGCCCCGATGTCGCCGCGGGGTGCGGCAGCCGTGGAGGGACTACCAGCGCTGCTAGAACCAGAGTCGGCGAGCTTGAGCATGCCGTTTATGCTATTCAGCGACACCCCCGGGCCGACGCCGGTGGCACCGTTGTGAACGTTACCCTGCGTAAAACTCGGCTGTCGGAAGCTACCGTAGCTGTATGAGCACAGGGTGCTGTTCTGCCGACTGAGCTGCTGAAGAGGCCGACCGCCGCCACTCGGGGCTGCGCTGCCGCCGAAGAAACTTCCACCGCCCTGGTGCATGCTGCCGTAGCTGTTGGTGCGCATGAGCGGGCCTCCTCTGTGGACCTGCGAGCCGGTCGAGTAGTCGAAGTTCAAGCCGCTGTTGACGCGGCGCAGGCTGCCGGCGCTGGTACCGATCGAAGAGAAGCTCCCGCGGCGCTGGGGCTGGCTGCCGCCGCAGCCGTGCGCGCTGAAGCTGCCGAAGCGGGGGATCACGCCTGTCGACCCCATCGAGTGGAAGGAGCCCATGCGCTGCAGCATCGGATTCGGCTGGCCAAAGTTGCGGTCGTTGTACATCATCATGAAGCTCGGATTGCGGTTTAGCTGGCCCGGACTGCCGCCGCCAGCGACCGTGGGCGGGTGGCCTGGTGGAACACCCCGGCCAGAACCGCGTAGGCGCGCCTGCACATGCGGCGGCGGTGGTGGTTGCTGGGCATTCTGTTGCAGCTGTGGATGCTGGCATCGCTGCTGCTGCTGCATCATAGGGCCGCCGCCGTAGCCGCCGCCCTGGTGCATGCCAGAACCCATCACGTAATAACCACCGTACATAGCTAACGTATGAAGCCGTGTGCAGGCGCCGTGTCAACTGCCTGTTCTTTTTACACGAGGGGAGCTGCGCACCAGCGCTGCTGCTGGCCGGTGGATGCCGCACGTGCCCAGAAATCGCGCACAGGCGCGGACAGACGTACGTCAGCACTACGAGCGACAAGAACGACAAGAGCGCCGACCCGCACCAACGACAGAAAATATTCGCCAAGGATTAAAGAGCGGGCAACAAGGACCGCGCAAACAGCGAGGCAGTGTGCGCGTGTGTGCGGGATGAGGAATGCGAGAGGGCACCAAGAAGGACACCGACGCAGATGCGCGGGAGACGCCCCTACTCCAGCACACGCGCTCGCAGAGAAAGAGGGAGGGGGGGAGGGGAGGGGGAGGGGAGGGGAGGGGAGGGGGGAATTCAGTTCTACGGGGGTATCTGTGAGCTGCACTTTGTTCTGCACGCTCCTGCCTCGCTGGGTGCGCGTTACTTTCACGCGCCAGTTGGCGTAAGGGGTGGGCGCACTATTCGCTCTGTGGGTGCTTTCAACGATGATGTTCCGCCCTCTGCCGCGTGTATGCGAATATGAGCACGTGAGTTGCTGGCAGCGAGGGAGCGGTGCAGATCGGAATGGGGGCGGAAGAAGGGAGGGGGGAGAGAGGCGAAGAAAGTGAACACCACGATCGGTGAATCAAGGGCAGGCACAGAAGGATTCGAAGAGACAGGCACACAGAGAGAGGGGGGCGCGGAGGACACGCAAACCACGATAACAGACGAATACGGCGATGAAAGCAAGAGAAGAGGAACCGGAGAAGGATACCAACACGCATGTGTGCAGCCCCCGCGAGAAACGGGCAGCCCATCCTCTGCCTGCTGCTCTCGCCATCTCTCTCCTCCTCCCCTCTCTCTCGCTCTCCCCGATTGATGCGATCGAATATACAGAGCACGCCCTCGCCAACGTACACCGCACGTCCAGCAGCTTACGCACGATAAGCACGGTAGCATGCGTTTGTTTCAGCGGCGATCTGCTTCCTTCCTCTGCTCAGCCTCCATGTCTTGGTGCTTGCCGGTGTGCCTATGGAGGTGTCGGTCGGTTTTGAAGCCACCACCGCCACTCCCCCTCGCTTCCGTTGGGCGTGTGTATGCGTAGAAGCGCGCACATGCGTGCGGGGTGCGTCCCCGTGCCTACTTCACCCAGCCACCACCTTCGCGAGGCCTTCAGCGCGTCGGCGCTCTTCGGTAGGTATGATGAGCACAAGGATGATCGCCAACGTCTGGAGGCATCACGCAGCCACAATCAGGTCAAAGCCAGCCGCGCAGCTGTGCGCGCCCTTGATTCCACACCCGAGCGAGTCGTTCGTGCTGTCGTGCGCGCCAGCCATGCACGCCCAGCCGATCGGCATCGTCACGACGTACGCTACGGGCGAGGAGGTCGTGGGCGATTCGGGAAAGCGATGCCGCACATGATCCGCGCCGCCATCGCTGTCGCTGGCATTGTGAAGATGGAGATGATAGAGGAGAAAGCGGCAACGCCCATGAGACTCTCTGCACTCCTTTTCGTTCCGGCTCGGGAAGCCCTTGTGCAAGCGCGTCCACGGATTTGTCTCGCCGCTGTCGCACGGCGTGTTACCGACACGCATCGATTAGCAGGTGGCGCGCCTCGAAAGCCGGCCTGGATTTGGGGCTGGAATACGTCGATGGGCGTGGCCGCGACTCTGAAAAAGAAGACAGTCGCCTCCCAGACGAGGGGGCACGGCCGCCATGAAGACGAGAGAACGGGAAAAGAGGCGGTTGGGAGGGAGGGTGGTAAAGTGCCGTAAGCGACCGTGCGTGTCGCGGCTGCGTGATCGCGCTCACGGTGGGCGCGGAGGCAACCATTCCATGAAGGCCACGAGAGCATCGAAGCGCAGCAATGGCGAGGGCTCACAAGCGTGTCGGGCAGGGTTGGAATTCCTTTGATTTTCTCTATTTTTGGAAAGGAGGTGGGGAATTCGCTCCCTTTCAACGCGTCATTCTGAGACGAGCACCTCAGTAATCCGCACGGCTGGCGGGCGGGGGGAGGGGGGGGGGATTGGGAATAACGCGAACGAAAAGGGCGGAGTCGCCACAGAGACGCCCTCTTTGGTGTTGTTCTTCGAGACGCGCGCGTAAGCTTGCTGGCGTGTGGGCACAGCGAGGAGAGCGCGCCGGAGCGTGCCGGAAAAAGAACCCGAGCGACAAGCGGTGCTCTGCACTCGGCCGTGCGCTGCCACAACCAGAAGCCCCCCTGCCCACATGCAAGCGTGTGATGGAGGGAATGGACGGCGGTGTGCTCGAGCCCCTCCCTCCGACGCACCTGTGCCAGGCCAGCGGCGCGTAACAGCGAAAGTACGGAGAGGAAGGGGGGAGAATCGACGTCAGAGACGTGACACCCAAGCAAGATTCGTAGCAAGGAGACGCGGTGGAAGCCAGAGAGTGAGAGGCAGAGAAGAGGGCACGCCAAAAAGAAAAGCACAAGGGAGATAAAGAGAGAGATCGTGAGGTGCCGTGCAAACATGGATCAAACACCCAATACACACGCCAGCATATCTGCACGCGAGCACGTTTGGCTGTGGACGTTGCATGCTGCCTTCCTCCTCTCGCACGCCTCACCAGCGCCAGCTGACGCCACGCCCAACCGTGCTGCTGCTGCCGCTCGGTCACATCCCCTCCTCCTCCCCCTCCCCAAAAAAAAAAACAGAGAGAGAAAGAGAGACGTACACAGATATAAGCATAAGAGGAGCGCCCCCAAGAACGGACGCAGCGCCGGAGGCCGTTGGCAGAAACTTGCCGCCTTGAGCTCGTCCCTCCCCTTCTCGCTTGTGTCCCTTCCCTAGACCGCCCTCCGCACATCTTCACTCCACGGCGTGGCAGGTGCACCTCACGCCATGGCGCCGCCTTTTTGGCACAACCCAAAGCCACCCAGCCACCTGTTCTCCTCGTCCTTCGCCTTCACAAACGCGTCGGACAGCTCCGTGTGCTGCCAGTAAGCCGACACAGACCGCTCTGTGCCCATCCCGTAGTATTTCGCCCACACGCTGATCTCGCGCGTCTCAGCAGCAACTTCGTCCGTCACGATAAGCCGCGTCTCCGGCGCCTCCTCCAGCGGCAGCGGCTTCAGAGTCGACTGCCCGTTAGCGCTCACGTAGCCGCGGCGTACAAGCTCCTCAATCCACGGGTGCGCGCGCCGCAGCATGTATAGCGTCCGCTGCTCTGACAGCACACGCCGCGCAGCCTCCTTCGGCGTCATGATCCCAAAGTATTTCGGCGTGTTCGGTCGCCCGTAGTGGTGAAACACGTCCGGCTGCCCAGGTCCGTAGAGGTCCCAGCCGGCAGTCCACATCCGCGCAGAGTACAGCACCTCCTCGCCGTCGAACATGTACGGCAGGAAAGGGTCGAACGGCGTGTCCAGCATGAACTGCGCGTCGCCGAACATGAAGCCCGCAGCCGCGAAGCCCTGCAGGACCGGGTGCGGCGACAACTTCATCCACCGCGCCCCAAGTTTTGGCATGCCGTTGCTGAGCACCTGCGCTGTGCACATCAGCATAACGATCTTCTTGTCGAACTCCTCACGGTCGTGCCCCTCGCGGTAGCCGTTCGGGTAGTGCGACAGCACGCCGCGCGTCGGCAGCTGAAACACGCGCGTGATCAGCTTCATGTCCCAGTCCACAGAAAACCGCGTGTGACTGTCCACTACCATGTAGTAGTCCTGGTCGAAAAAGAACAGGCTCGTGATGTACCGCCCAAACGTCGGCCCGCGCGCAAACGCGGACTCCGCCACGCGCGTCGTCACGCGGCACCCAGCCAGTGCGCGCGACGGCTGCTGCTGGGGGCCCCCGCGCCCGCGCCGGAACACAGACCCGCCATCCATGCCTTGCCTCGCGTCGTCCTCCGCTAACAGCAACCTGTCACGCGCCGTCTCCAGCTCCCCGGCAACGCATGTCACCCGCTCCCCTGCGTGCGCCGGGTGCAAAAACACGCCAGCAGGCCGCGCGCCATATTCCGCAGCACCGTCGGTGGGCACGCTCAACGCGGCATCCACGTCCAGCAACTGCCGCGGCGCGACCACGTCTGCCCACGTCAGCGAGCGCACCTCCAAGCCAAGCGTGCGCGGCGCTTCCGCGCCGTACAGCACACGCCGCGTCTCGCCGCTCGCCAGGTCGTCTACGCCAATGCTCGAGAAGCAGCTCGCGTCCGACGGGCTGCGCTCCTCGCTCACGCCAACGTACAGGCGGTGCGGCGCAACAGCCATGTCGAACAGGTTGCGCAGCGTCAGCGCGCACTCGTGGTCGCGAAACGCGGCCAAGGAAGTAAAGATAGACGCGTGGTGCAGCGCGTCGCGGTCCGCCGGCGTGGCCCAGGCAGGGATGCGGTACTTGTCGCTAGGCTGGTAGATGGATTCCCACTTGCGGAACGTGCCAGGGCTGTCATCACTGCCTCGGCGGTGGCGGACGTAATTGGTGGGAGTCACGTGCACAACGTCGCCAGACTTGGAGAAGGAGAAGATCATGTTGAAGCGAGGATCACGCCACGCCGTCCCCGGGGTGCGGCCGTGTACGATGTGCTCGAAGCGTGTCGAGTTCTCATCGGAGGTGATCCACGGCTTTTCTCTCGGATCAGGAAGCTCGCCCAGCGCGGTTGCCGACGAGGTCGAGAAGAAATACATAAAAGGAAGCCCACACAGACATAGAATGGCGATGAAGGCTATAAGAGCCTGTCGCCGACGCGCGCTGAGGCGACGCCGCGGCATGCGCAGAGGCCGCTTGAGCAAGCTTGGCACCTGGCCATAGTCTGGCATTTTGCCGTTCCGTTCGCGGTTGCGTCGAAACGCTTTTTCGTCGGGGGAGTGTTGATGTTCGCGTTGATGGTTTCAATGATGAATAGGCACGCGCACTCAGGTCCGTCTGGATCCATAGAGAGATGAGTACAGATATAGAGATTTATACCGGTGTGTGTATATGTGTTGGTGAGAGCCAGAAAGCGACTGTCGCCGACACCGCGCGCGTCCAGTCAGGCGACACGAAAAAGAATGAGGCAGATGTTGCGGATGTGGAAGAAAAGCGCACAAGGCGGGTTACGCACAGGCATGCATACACGCCAGTGCATGTATACGCGCGAGTCGGCTTTTGCTTGCAGTTTGTCGGCGCTTGTATGTACCGCCCTCAAGGTATGAGCAAGACCTTTCCTCCTGCCAGGGAATGGGCAGAGAGAGGGCAGAGAGGGGAGAGAAGGAGTTTATTGAAAACGGAAAGCAGGGGAAGCGCGGGAAAGAGGGAAAGATAGTCTGAAGAAAGGTAAGGAGGGAGTCGCGTGTGGTAAAACGTGTCATGCGAAGCGCCATACCAAGTGCGCCAGGGGCGCGGAGCATTCATCGTATAAAGGGACGTCCCCGCCACGCACGGCGAGCGTGCGCAAGACAGCCAACGAGAGAGAGAGAGGGAGGGAGGGGAGGCTGATGGAGGCGGTGCAAAGTGGTGCTATATATAATGTTATGTTTTCGTTTTCGGAACTGACCGTGGGGAGGGGGTGCCTCCGGCCCAGTACCACAGCGTACACACGCACATGCACACGCACATGCGCACATGCGCACACACACATATATATATATAGAGAGAGAGAGAGGTGGCAAAATCATAAATAGGTGGAAATCAAAGCAAGTGGGCGAAAGAAAAGGAAAGCGGCGGCGGGCGGCGGAAAGCGGAAGAACGACTGCACACGCTGCAACGCGCGTACAGCTGCACGGGGCGCGATGCTCTTCCCTCCTTCCTGTGTCTCCCTCCCCTGTCTCCGTGTCCGTCTCGCTGCTTTCTTTCGCTCTTCGGTGCAGAGCAGGTCCACACGCATCGCACAGGAACCCATGCGAGGCAGCAGTCCCGCATATGCCCAGGCAAACGTAACAGCCTGACAGAGGAGGCAGACCCACAGACAGGGAGGGAGGGAGGGGGAGGGAAGGTAACGAGAAGCGCGCGCGCGTAGGAGAAGTCCGTGTTCAACCAAGACAGCAACAAGCAGCAAAGGGAGGGGGATAATACAGTCGAGGCGAACACCCCCACACCCAACAAAATACCGAAGAAACGCAGGCTGTAGAGTGACACTGAGAAGGGGGAGGAAGGCAGACAGAGGGAAGGGGAGGGCGTGCGAGAAAGCATGAGGGAAAGAAAGAGGCAGAGAGAGAGCGGCCCACAGAACGCTTTAAAAGGATATAAACAACGAAACGAAGGAAGAGGGACACAAGCGAAGTGAGAAAAAAAAAAAACGACTGAGAGCACGGGCCACACGAAGACAAAATCGACTCCACGTGAGGTGTAAGGTTGGCGTAGAGGGGGGATCAAATATAATAATAAGGGAGGGAGCGCGCATAGGCCAACGAGGGCAGATATGGCGGGCACAAGGTGAACGTGAGGGTGAGCGGATGAGAGAGAGAACAGCTCCTCATTATACATGTTATGCACGTTTTTTTTTGGTGCCGTTAGTGGTCTGCGCGGAGGCGTTGGAAGAGATTGCGCGCAGCGTCCACAGGCGAGCACACAGCTCTAAAAGAAGCGAATCAAGCGGTGACGTGAGCAGCCACCCTCTCCACCCACCACCAGGCAGGTAGGGGACTTGGCCCTCCACTCTCAGACTCAACTCGAACCGGAAGAAGGAATGCCATCGGCGCCAATCAACCGCCCGCATGTCGGCTGCCGCGTCGTCCCTCTCCAGAAAGGTGAAGTGCTTATTGATTTCTACGACGAGACTAAACAACCAATCCTAACAAAAGAGGTGAAACAACGTGGCACCTCCCCTCCCCTCCCCGTCGGCTCCACGCCCCGACCGTGTCTTCGGCCGTGGCGGTGGCATCCATCGCCCGCACAGCAGCGGCCGGCCCCCTACAGCGGCACGTTCACCATGCGTAGCTTCTGCAAACCGACCTCCATCGCGATCTCCACGTAGAGCGGCCTCGGGATAGAATGCCCCATTTGAGGAAAGAGAACGAGTTTTGCATTGCACAGCACGCACGCCAGCCGCAAGCCGTTTTCGTACGGTATCATCAGATCCTTCCTGCCGTGTACGACGAGCACTGGGAAGCCCCTCAGCCGGCGGAGGGCAGGCTCGCGATTACTCGCGCGCTGCACCGCCCATACGTGTCGCAGCAACCCGCTCTTGTAGGGAGGGCTTCGCATGAAGTTAGCCGCGGCGACCTCGCGCACATGCGCCTCGTCCAGCGGGTAGTCGCCCCTGAAGAGGCAGTCACTGCGAACAACATAGTCCTCGACGTCCTTCAGGGACAGGCTAGCAGGCTTGTCCAGCAACGCCAGCGTCACGCGACACGCCTGCGGCTTCACATACGGGCCGCTGCTGTGCGAGTAACAAATCGTGAGGCTACACACCCGCTTAGGATATTCTATGGCCATGCACTGCACAATCATGCCACCCATGGAGGTGCCCAAGAGGTGCGCGCGGCCAATCCCGAGTGCCGTCAGCAAACACCAAGCATCATTCGCCATGTCGTAGAGCGTGTAGGGCGGCGCGCCTCCGCAAAGGGGGGACCACGACTGGAATATCATGCAGGGGAGGCACGGGGTCGGGTAGCCGTCGAAGTGGGTCGACAGACCCGAGTCGCGGTTGTCAAACAAAACAAGGTAGAAACCGTTCTTGAGAAGTTCAGCGAGAAACTCGCCCGGCCAGTGAAGCAAGGTACCACCGAGGCCTATGACGAGCAGCAGGCATGGGTTGGAGGGATCACCGAGAGTTCTGTAGCAGATAATCACTTCCTTTCGTGTGCTATGGCACCGGCCAACCCTCACAAACTTGTCGCACGGCATCGGCTTGCCTTTACCGCGAAGCTCGCGTGGCATATTCTCTGCCTCATCGGTCTCAGTTATTTCAGGGGACATCATGATCACGTTCCCGGGGCCTGCGTGACGGTGTGCAAAGGGCGCAGAAGAGGAAGCCGAAACCCCAGCGAGAGCGGCGGGAACGTCACTAGAGACCGCCGGCAGCAGCAGCAGCTCCAGTGATGCACAATCACAGACAGCCACGGAGGTCGCAATGCAGCGGGAGCAGCTAGGAACTGCGGCACGATAGCAGCCGCCACGACAAGTTCGATGGCGGATGGCGTGGTAAGAGGCGCCACTACGAAAGGGAAGTGTAACACCGCAACGTTTTCGCTTCTCCCCAGCCGGGAAAGAGACGACAGCCCCGTAATGAAGAGCACGAAGACGAAGCGCTGTGTGCCTCACGAGGGTGCGCGATGCGTGCGAACGGTGTGGGTGTGCGTGCGTGGGGGAGAGACAGACAGGTGGTGCGGATAAGGTGCGGTGGCTACAGCGCGTGTGTCCTCCTTGTGCCGCAGCAGAGGGCAGACAAAACGAGTATATAGATATACGTATTGAGCGGGTGGGGAGGGGGGGAGGAAGAGCCACATAAGTCGACAAGAGCAAGAGGGGGAGAGTACATCACATTGGTGGCGAGGACGGGGTGCGGAGGGAGGGGGAGAGAGGGGCGGTCGGTGAGAGAGAGTCAGCATGCGCCGCCACACCGCAGCAGCGTGATTGCCGATCGGAGAACCACGAGGGTCGGAAAGTGCTCACACGCACAGATGTTGAAGCAAGTGCAACGGAGATAACCAAACAAAACAAAGAACCGTCGACGGCGTCGACAGAGCGACACAACGCGATGGTGGGCGCCGGAAAGGAGTTGGCAGGGCAAAAAAGGAGGGGGCGTACGAGATGCAGACAGCAAGACCTGCCCTCCTCGTACTTCTCTCTCTGTGAAAGCACCATTCCGCCTCAGCTCTGCCCCCTCCCCCTCCTTACCGACGTACGGAGTGCATCGCCTTCCCTCCCTCCACACATGCCTGGGCCGCGCATCCCAACGCACACATCCGCCACTGCGGCCGCCTCACCTCGTACTTCCTTCACCGTCTGCGGCGTTACCAATGAGCCCTAACTCGATGTTCATCATGCGCCGAGGCGTGGGTCCGTCTGCTAAGTGGTCAACGCGGCCGACCCGCCTGGTTGCGAGCGGGTGGCGATCTCGGCTGCACCAGCTTGGCCGCCCTTGTCAGCACCCGGCGCTGCCACCGGGCTCTCTTCAACCACCTTCTCATGCCACAAAGACGGGGACGCGCCGCGCACAAACTGCAGGAAGCAAAACGCGTCCTCCATGAGCGCGGCATCGCGGCCGAGTTCGCCGACCATCGCCACCGGTGTCTGCGGGTCCACCTGCACAGAGAGAATGGGGTTGCCGGCAAGCTGGAAGGGCAACATGAGGCGCGCACTGCGCACATCGCCGCTCGTGTACGGGTCGCACAGCAGCGGCGTGACAAAGCAGTCCACGTCCATGAACTGCTCCTCGGTAGAACGCACCACGTCATCGCGGACGCGCAGGGCGCGATGGTAGTCGCGAACAGACAACTTCTGGCCAGCCTGGACGGAGTCGGCCAGCGACGCTGGTAAATCCTCCGGAGTACCGGAGAGCCCCACGAACAGGTGAGGCCGGTTCGTCCCCGGAGCATCGCCGCCGCTAAGCGCGATCGGCTCCACGCCAGGCACAACAGGGAGCTGCAGTGCCTTGCCTGGGGAAGACACAGTCAAGTTGTCCTTGTCATTATCGCCGTTGCCGCTCTGCTCATGCACCGCGCCGCTCTTCGCGTCCTCGTCAGCCTGAGCGGGAGCCGTCGCCGGCGCGACGAGTCGCTCGAACGCCTTCGCAAGCTCGTAGCGTGAGATGACCGTCACCGCCTCCATCACCTCCTCCACGGAGAAGTCGAACGCCAGCGGCACAATCTCAAGTTTTTGGTTGTAGTGCAGTGCGCTGTGCATGGACACGGCGTCCGTGATACGCTGGTGGAACTCGGCCGACGACGTGTACTTGTTCGTGCAGTACTGGTCAATCCACTCCGCCGGGTAGCCAACAGCGAGCTCGACCTTCGGCGCCTCGTATGTCTGCGCCCCAGTGAAGAGCCGCCGCAGAAAGCCTGGTCGCGATGGCTGGTTGAAGTCGGCCGCCATGGCTGCCTCGGCGTTGTAGTCGCACCAGCCAACGTCGATGTCGGCGATGTGGCCGCTGCGGCTGCGCACCGTGTAGTTATACGGGCTGTGGTCGAGTATATCTGGGTTGGAGTACTTGGGCACATCATCAGGGTGTTTCACCTTCGGCGCCGCCTTGCCGCTCCACCAGCTGCTGATGAGCTGCACTAGACGCGCCGGTGGGTCGGAGGCCTGCGGATGACTGGGGTCACCGCCACGAGGCGCCGCGGTAGTGCTCAGGGCGGGCAACGGCGGCACATCCCCGGCGACGCTCGCCGTACTGTATTCACCCGTGAGCTCGCCGGCAGTGGCCGCGGACGCCGATGCGCCGCTGTGCATCGGCGCAGAGGGTGGCGAAGAGGCGCTCGTGCTCACCGCAGTAGAGGAGGTTTTGGACTTCGCCCGCTTCGCCGACGTTGCCTCGAAGTGCGCCTCGGGGTCGATCGAGGCGGTGTAGACCTGCCACAGGTACATCAAGTCATCTAGGCAGCGCGCCGACAGCCCGACCGTCATCGACGGCACCGCCAGCTCAAACCGCTCCGTGAAGGTGCCGAATGTCTGTGAGGTCGGCTTGAAGCCGACCATATCGTGATGCACCGCACACAACACCGACGGGGGCCCGTTCAGTGAGCAGCTGATGGCATAGTCGCACGCGTGCTCGGTAACGGCGATAGAAGCCGGCTTCTCGGGGCCGAAGACGATGCCCTCGCTCAGCGCAAAGGGGGTGCAGCACCTCAGCTTGCCGACGAACTGAGCACCATGGAGACGTAGCCACGAGATCAGCGGGAACTCCTTGCATGCGGCGTCGTGGTGCATCGGCGTGCAAAGCCGAGAGCTGGTGTAGAACTCCTGAACATCCAGCGCGTCTGAGACGGCGACGGCAATGCCACTCAGCAGCCCATCCGGAATGAAGCTCTGCATCACGGCCTTCTCTGCCGCCACGTCGGCAAAGCAGGGCAGCGACGACTGTTCCGCCTCGCCGGCACGACCGCTGCGCGCGGTGTCGCGGGCAGACATGGCCTCGGCACGGTTGCGGCATTCCATGACTGCCTGCCGCTGCTCCACCACGCGGTGGTGCAGCTGACGCACCATGTGGCGCGCGCTGCTGCGCGAGAACTGCAGAGCCGCGGAGGAGGTGGCCGAGCTCATGATGCGGGGAGCGGAGTGCCGTCCGCGTGAATGCGAGTGCGTATGCGCGCGGGACTACGTACTCAAATGCCCTTCTCCCGCCGTGAAAGGCGACGCTTCGCCGGTGATTCGCGGGGTGTGAAGTGGAACGGCTTGAGCACGAGAGGGATCCAAAAGCATGGAGGAGAGTTGCGGAGCGTTTGACGAGGCCATGCGTCGTCAAACGCTCAAGCAGAGATGGCGGAGAGAGAAGGGAGGAACGTGCACACGCACCGACAACATACTCGACGGACGCGCAGATGCGCCCAGGGTCCGCGAAAAGGAATAGTGAGAGGAGTGGGGAGATGGGGGCAGGAAGGGAGCGTGCAAGAGACGCGGGTAATCCACAAACGCAACAAATGGAGGGCATAAGGGCTCCGCAATGCCGAGCGTCGGCGGGGGAGGGCGTCCCCAGCGGCGGCGCGAGCGAGCTGCTGAGCCGCCTCGCTGGTCTCTGCGTCCTCGTGTCGTGCGTCGGCGCCGCTGCAGTGTAACGAGGGCAGGAGAAGGAGAGTGGAAGAGAAGGTTGATGCCGACCTCGTCGCCGCTTGTGGTTTGCGTTCATTTCTTCAGCCTCGCGAAGCTCGCGCTGACATGCGTGGATACACGCATGGAGGTGCAGACTGCAGCACTGCTGTCGTGAGAAACACAGGCACATGTACAGAAACACAGCAGCAAGAAAAAAAAAAACACAAGAGGCCTCGTCCCCATCGCGCATGCAAAATGCGCTACCAGTGCGGTGCCCACCGCCGCCACGTGTGAGGGCATAAGCCATCGACTCCGAGCAGGTTCTCCTCATCCGTGGCCGCCGTGATCATAGCAGCAGCCAAGTCAAACGCAGACGTCGGGCGCGGGGCGCTGTCGTCGTCGTCGTCGGCCGCATTCGACAGCGGCGACGGCAGAGCCCTGCCCACCTTTGCCCCCGTCGCACCGTGGCTCGCGGCTGACGGCTTTGTCTCCACGGCGTTGCCGTCGTCTCCGTCCCGGGACGGACTTGTCGGCGTCACGTGCAGCCACTGCGCTTCCGTAGCCTCCCGCTGGCTGCGTAGCAAGCGCAGCATGGTTGCCCGCCCGCGGCGCTCAGCCTCTTCGTGCAGGGCGAACAGCGCATCGTATGATAGCTTCAATCGGAAGGAGCTAGAGTCAAAGCAGCGCGGCGGCAGAGGCCGCGTTGAAGCATCGGCGGCATCGTCGAGCGGCGAGTTCGGATGGCGCGGCGCCACGCCACGCGCAGGGGGAGCACCGAAAGCGGAAGAGGGCGCGGTGGAGGCCACGGTCGCGGGGACGCTGACCAGATACTCGAGCGGCGGGGGGGCCTCGCGCTGCCTCTTTGTCGATGCAACAGCGACCTTTGTTCCGGCACGTCGTGGCGCCGCTGCAGTGCTCGGCTCTGGGGCGTCTTCCAGGGCGGCACCGGCGTTCACCGATCCCGATGTGGATGCACGGTTGCCCTCTGGTCGCAGTGCTGCACGACGACTCGGCAAAGCAGCACTCAAGTCGCCGCTCGCGTTTACAGAGAAATCCGACGATCTGCACGTCGACAGCGGCGTGTCTGTCGAGGAGGTGTGCAACGAGGGCGAAGGGGCTGCATGAGGTGCCGCCGCAGCGTGCGCGAACGCCGTCACGCAGTCGACTCCGTAGGTGGCAATGCCGGTCAAATCGCGCACGTACTGAAATATCTCGTAGAGTACGGAACTGGCGTGGTACTGGAAGGCGGCGTGGGCGCTCTGCAAGGGGAGGCCAGCCACCAGCACCGGGGTCAAGCGGAACAGCGTTGCATCATGCGTCGGGAACGGGCTCACGATAAGGGGGGCGATGTCAGCTGCGCACATCGCTGCTTCTTTCGCGCACGCGCCGCGACTCTGCCGTGGCGGCGACTGAAGGCAGTACCGCCCCAGGGCATGCACCGCGACATGGCCATCGTATGTGTTCACGAGCACCGTGCCACACTCGCGCGTGTGTACGTCAAGGAGGTACTCCATGACGCTCCACTCGGACAGCTCCTTCGCATACGTGCGGCGCGCCTCGAGCCAGTGACTCGCATTGCTGCTGTCGGCGCTGAATGCGTCGTTCAAGGCAAACCTGCAGCGAGCGCTCTCCAAGCGGAAAAGAGCGAGCCGGCAAGCCTGCAGCTCACGCGCCGAGAGGGGAGTGGCTTGTGTGGCAGTGAAGGCCTGTCGGTGACCGTAATGCCGCTTCTTCGTGTTGAGGACCGGCGACACGGCAGGCGACAGCGGCGACGATGAAGACGAGGGCGTCGATGATTCCTTCGTCAAGTTGTCCTCGCCGCCTGCGGCAACGGCTGAAACAGCTGCCAGGACATTGCGCAAGTGCGCCTCTGTGCGCGGCAGCACGGCCGCGTACGCGTAGAGGCGCTGCTGCATCGAGAACGTCTCCTCTGGCGAGCGGAAAGGCTGCGGCGCTGGCGCGGAAGAGGAGGCAGAAAAAGGCGATGTCGTCGTCGCCGTGGTGCTTGCCGTGTTGGTGAGTGCTGCCGCTCCAGTTTGCGTTGCTGGCGCTGGCGGCGACGGCGAAGGCGGCGGCGGCGGTCGGGCGGCGAGCATGCCTTGAAGGAACGTGATGAGTGGCCCAACGCAGCCGTCATCGTAGGCTGCGGCGACAAGCTGGTCAAAGCGCCCCTCGTTCATGCGGCGCCGCTGTACGAGGTCGCGGTACCTGTGTGAGCTTGTCAGTGCGGCCGCCGCCTCGTCCGTTGGCGGGGCGCTCGCCGGATAGCCGTAGGCCCAGTTGAAGGGGTAGGCGTTGTCCGCCGATACGCCAGGGCGCCGGCCCGTCTCTGCGGCAATCTGCATTGCGTCGAGGTCGAGTGCGGGGTAGGCCTCCACCGCCTCCTGCGCCGCCAAAGCCATCTCTCGGACGCGGAGGTGCACCGTGTAGTCGTCCATGAGGTGATACAGCGACGGCGGCGTGCGAGTCGCGTCAGACGACCAGGCCAGCAGCTGTGTTGCGGTGCGGAGCGCAGCAGCGGAGCTGCCACTTGACGGACCGGTGAGCAGCGCCATGTCATGTCGCCATCCCTGTGGATCGTCCGACCGCACTGACGCAGCTGTTGCTGCGCCGAGGATGAGCGGCGACGTTCTGTGCTCTGGCAGCATCGTCATGTAATCCTGCACCGCAAGAGGCAGCACAAACGGTCGCTGCAGATGTGTCAAGGGAAGGTGACTGAGGAGCAGGGAGGCGATCTGCTCCATCAAGGCGCAGGGAAGCAGGTATCGGTCTGCCCCGGAGTTTCCGCTGGCGGTTGGGGCACCCTTCGCACCAGCGCCAACCGAGGCAGCACCGCTTTTCCTCGACTGGCCCAGCTGCACGCTAGCACAGTCCGTTGCGCCGTGTGGTGGCTCACACGCGCCGAGGGCCTCTCCGCTCTTGGTAGTCGCCGCCGGGGCCGCGTGGCGGAAGCGACACACCAAGCCGTCCGACAGCATTACAAAGATGACCTCCTCGCACTGGTGGTGCGGGGCCGGTTTCAGGACGGCGTACCTTCGCACATGCATTATCGTGGGCACCGTCGCGGGTGCGAAGCTGACAGCGGACGTTGTGGTGCTATGCGCGGCCCGCTGGTCGTGTGCAGCTGTTGCGGAAGCCGGCAGGCTGGCCGCAGACGGCCGAGGCAGCCCTGCCACGCCGCCGCCTCCATCGTCCACTCGCGCACCGCAGTATCCAGCCGTCCGTGTGGCAGGCGCAGTGGAAGCAGGTGAGGTCGGCCCGGCTGATTGGCCGCCGTGCGGACGGCCAAGAGTAGCTGCATCCGGCCCGGGTCCGACGCCGCCGGAGTGGGCTTTTCCGGCCCTCGCACCTTCATCACCGCCGGTGTTGTTGTGAGCGCTGCTACCGCCAGCGTCCCCTGCCGTCATCCCCACCCCAAACACGCTGGGAAGCAGCCACAGTGGCGCCGGCAAGGGACAGAAGCCGTCCAAGAGCAGCTCCATCTCTCCGTGCATGCCGCCGGCGTCGTCGATGGCGACGAAGCCCGAGGCAGCGCCCTTGGCCCTGGTGGTCCCATGCGACGCAGCTCCACTAGACGCCGCCTCGCGTGGACGCTGTGTTGGAGGCGGTGCTCCCTCGACGACACCCGACGACGCCAACGATGCGTCCATGCCGTCCTGCCTCATCGCTGCTCTCAACGAGTTGCGCCTTTGCGAAGCCGCTTTCGGCACCTCCCACAGCCCCTGCACAAAGGTGCGCATCTGCATGGCCTCGTGGATGAGTCGCCGATGGCCAGGGCTGGCGGCTGCTATGTCGGCTAGCAGCGACGAGTAAACCTCCCGCTCCGACTCCTCCAGCGGAGACATGAGGCGGTGTGGCGCCGACACCGTATACGACGCGGTTGGGCCACCGAGCGTTGCCGCCTCACCATCGGCGGTGCCGGCGCGGGTGGGCAGCAATGGCATCGTCAGCGCCGCGCGGGGAGCTCTGCGCCCCCCTTTGTGCCACCTGCCTGTCACTTCTATGGCCGACGTCCGTGCCGCGCGCTTCGCGATCAGACCGGCATCGCTGGTGTCGCCCTCTGCCATCCCCGGGTGCTCCAACAGCGACGGCGCCTCGGTGGAGTTGGAGCAGCTGACGCCACTGACGTGCTCGTCGCCGTCCTCGCCCTCAAACACGCGCGCGGAAGGTTTGAGTCCCTTCCGCTGCTGCTGTCGCCGCCCACCCTCCTGCCCTCCACTCCCCGCAGCAACAAAAGTGCTGGTGAGGTGACGCGAAGCTGTCGCCGCAGGCGCCTCCTCAGCAGTGGAAGCTCTGTGATAGCGAGGGTGGCCGGCCGGCTGCGCAAGCATCGTCCCATACCCATGCTCAAACATTGCAATGAGGGGGAACACCAGCTGGCGCAGCATGTCGCGCGACTGCACGCACATGTCCCGCAATGCCGCGTACAGGCTGTGGTGACGGGTAGCGGCCGCAAGCAGGAACGGAGCGACGGCAGCCCACTGCAGGTACGAGGCGGCAGAAAAGTCGAGGCAGGCAAAGCCACCCTGTTGCTCGGTAACGGCGGCAGCAGCGGCCGGCTGCGGCTGCGAGGCCGAATGTGGAGAAGGCTGCACTGTGGTGTCGGCACTGTTCTCGATGGTCGTCGGGTCCCTACTGTTCTCCGTCTCCGTCCCCTCTGTCGTCCCAGCTTCACACGCTCCCGCGCGAGGCTGCTCTGTGCGCTGGCTCGCAGACAACGACCGTGGAGTCGTGAACGCGCTACACGTGCGACCGCCACCGCCGGTGCCGCTTGCCGCCACCGCCTCCTCCGCGTCGTTCGCAGTCTCGCTGCCGGCTCCCAAAGAGGACGGCCGCGGCGCCGGCGAAGATGCAGAGAACGGAGCAGGCGACAGGCTGGGAGTCACCACCACCGCTGCGGCGGCGGCCGCCGCTGTTGTTGCTTCAGTGGCGCTGGCTGCAGCAGCCCGCGCGTCGTCCTGCACAATGACCTCGCACGTGACTGCCAAGTGCAGCGCCTTTAAGAGCAGGTGGGCCGATGGCAACGCCGTTCGTGCATGCCCGTGGCGACGCAGCATCGTGGCAGGGAAGGGGCCGATACCGCGGCTGAAGACCGACTCTGACTGGCTGCGCCAGAGCTGCGCTGCACGCTGCAGACCGTGAATCGCCTTGGCCGACTGTGCCAGGAAGTTCTGCTTCGTCTCCTCGTCCCCTGTCGACCTCCACTCCGCGTGAATGGCCATACAGACATCAAACAAGACGAGCCCGAACTCTCTCCATACGGATGGCACGTAGCAGGTGACCGCGACAGCTTGCTCGAGCAGGTAGTACTCAGCAAACATCGCTGTCTTCCCTGTAACGCTTTCGAGCGAGAGAATGCCTTCCTCCTTCGCCTCCACGGGCTCCTCCATCGCGGTAGCGGCCGCCTCGTCCATCTTGGCGCGCCGCTCCCGCGCCGGTGAAGTGTCACTTCTGCCCACGCGCCCGCTCTCTGCAGAGTCATGACGACAGCTTGCACCGTCACCGGTGCAGTTCGTTGCGGCTGCTGTTGAGCCAGCGCCGCTCCGGGCGGACAACGGAGCCGCAGTCGTAGCTGGAAAGTCGCTGGGCTGGTGCGTGATGGACGAGCTGGCCGGCGAATGGGAATCTGTGCGGGTGGCCTTCTCGTCCTCTACGACATCCGTAGCGACACGGCGAAGCGTCCTATCAACGTCCATGGGAAGTGAGAACATGTTGGTGGGGTGCCGCACCGCGTCCGAAGTCCACGACGGTGTCGAGTTGGACACTGTCGCGTCCGCGAGCGGCGCAGACGCGCCCGACGTGGCCGAAGTGACAGCAACCGGTGAGGGCCGGTGTGCAAGCGGCGCACGATGCAGCAGCACATGGGCCAGGCGACGCCTGCATGCGACATTGAGAAGCAGTAGATCCACCTGGTAGTGCGACAGCGACGGGCCGAGCTCCTGTGCGGTGAGCATGGAACCACGCGGGGCAGCAGCATCCATCGCAAGCTGGTTCCGCAACGGCCACGACGACAACGCAGCTGCGGCAGACGGTGACGCCGAAAATGAGGAGGTTGGCGATACCGCACTCATCCGCCGCGTAGCGGCGCGGCGCGCCAGCCACAGGTCGTTCCGCAGCGCTGTCTGCACACAGGCGTACACTTCGCGCAGGTCCTCCTCGCTAGACAAGTTGCGAATCAGACGGCGCAGCATCTCGAGATTCAGCTGCTGCTTGAACTCCATCGCCGTGGCCGTAAAAGACGTGGCGACGACAGGCAGATGGGCGTAATGGTGCAGCACTTGCACAGCGCGCATGGGCTGGCCCGCCTTCTCGAGCCTCTCCCCCAAGGCGAGGACGTTGTCAAGCTGCCAGGTGACAGGGGCGATGGCGCTGCGGACGGCAATGATCATGAAGAGCTGCAGGATCGTGGTGGTGGCTGAAACCGGCCGGCACGTGATGTTGCGCAGACGCCGCACCGTCACCTCGGGAAAGAGCTTGCCGTTGATCTCGCGATCCAGAGCTGGCAATCTCGCGCCTGACCACGCCGCGGACGTGCCACCGCTCTCCGTGCTTGTCGGCACGGCGGCCACCCCCTCCTGGGCTGCGGGCACCTGCTCAAGCGCATGCATGCCCTCCTCCAAGTCGGACAGCTGTTGGAAGATGCTGCTCCACTCAAGCTTCACGCGATCGTTATCGCTGTGGAACACAGCGTAGGAGTCACGTAGTCCGTCGCGGACGGCTGTCAAGGCCCGCTTCGCGCCGTCGTAATCGTGCGCCGCCACGAGCGCCGCGCCAACGAACACCTCCATCTGCCGCTGCAGGAGCGACTCGCGGGTGTGATCGGCCGCCCGGTGATCGACCGTGACACCCATGACGGACGGCAAGTCTGACGAGAACACTTCGTCCAGGAATTGTTGGGCGTGCCCTTCCTCTTCCACATCCTCCGCCCAGCGAGGGCTGCCTGGTGGCTGCTGCAGCCGCTGCATCTGTGGTGTCACGGCACAATTTGCAGCAGGCCCGCCCGACTTGGGCGTGTGTCCCTGCGCTTCTTGCGGCGCGCTGGCGGTCCAGGAAAGCCCACCAGCGCTTCCTCGACCAAAGGCGTAGTGGGCGGCTTCCTGCACGTAGTCCCACCGAGAAAGAGCCTGGGCAGACATCACCACATACCGCGCTGTCTCGGGACTCAGCACACACGAGCTAGCCCGCCTGCAGCCATCCCACACCACGGCCGAGCCGCTGTCGCCGTCGGACGCCTCACTGCAAGCGTCTGCAGACGGGGAAGAGCTTGCCATCGATGTGGTCGCGTCGGCAGCGCCCCTGCCCTTAACGGCCTCCCAGAGCCGCAGCACCGCCTCGAAGTCGCACAGGCAGATGTGGCAGCGCATCGCCCCGACGATCAACCGAGCAGCAGCGGCGCTTGAGTGGTGCCGAGTCGCCGTGTCCTTCGATGTTGGCCCTGGACTAAACTGTGCAGCCTCATCCTCTTCCGCTGCCGCACCGCGGCGGCTGTCACGGCGCTCGCTCAGCTGCTGTTCCTCGTACATTCGCACATACTCGAGCGCGGCTGCGCGGTGGAAGCCAAGCAGCTCCAGCGCTGACGGAGTTAGGGTGTCGATGATCGACGACGACGACTTAGCGACCGCTGCCGCCAACCTCATCACAGCTTTGCAGCTGCGACGCCGCCGTCCTGGAGAACGGGCTACCGCCCTGCCTCTGCTCCGCATCTCTGATGCCGTCGCCGCCGCCGCACTCAGCCACTGCTGAAAGCGCGGGTCTTGCACGAATAGCGTCCGCTCCAACGCGCTCGCCACGTCATCGGCAGATACCATGAGCAGTGCCGTACATCCCCAGGAGAAGAAGCGGGTCAGGTCCTGCTCCAGGTATAGGATGCGCAACGGGGGGTTGAGCGAGCGATTCGCGAGCTCCGCCACGACACTTTCCGGCAGCCACACATCCACGACTCGCGACACCACCTCTGGTGGGAAGAATGTGCGGTGGTAAAGGCGGATATCGTGTGCGACGCGGGCCACCCCGGAGGCGACCTGCTGCGGCACAGGAGCGCTAGGATCGGTGTGGAAGGCGTAGAAGTCGCGCAGCGCCCGAAGCCACGCGACGAGCTCGGCCACGGTGCAGGACGGAAGCGTTGACAAGAGAGCCAAGGGCAGCAGCTCCGAGTACGAGAAGGCGATGTGGTGCTGCCGCGCAAAGGGCTCGCAGGCCTGAATGCAGTAGTCCGGACTGCATTGCAACAAGTAAAGACAGAACTGCTCCCACCACGAGCGCCAGCCGTGCCCGGAAATAGATCGATGAAGCTCGAAGTAAGCAATGAGCGAGTTATTGTGCGCCACCTCGCCGGCCTCGTGCGCCGATGCAAAAGCTGCACACGCTTCCGACATCTCTCTCGCCACACACGGCGACGTCGCTGCTTCCTTCCCAAGCCTACCAGAAGCAGCTTCCGCAGCCGGAGAGGTTGAGCCGTCGTGGTCCATCTGCGTAGCTGCAGATGGCGACTGCACGGCCGATGTGAAGATGCGCGTCTCTGCTCTCAGCGGCGGAGTACCTGTCGCCGTGGTCGACGTCGAACGCACCGCGCCGGCTGCGGCTGTCCAAGTCGCAGCCGAGGTGGCGCTCGCCTCGGGAGAGAGAAGCGCGGGAGGCGGCTGCTTCTGCGCGTGCTGCACCGGCGGCGGCTGGAGCTGGTACCCGCTCAAGTCGTTGCCTGAGCCGCCGCGGCTCCGCATAGTTGCCGTGGCTGGCGTCATTGTCCCACACGACAGGTGGTGATGCAGAGGCGGATGGGAGACGAGGGGCGACAGTCGCCGACATGCTTGCTGCTGCACCGCTGCGGCATCATGGGGGGCCACAGTGAAAGAAAGGGTAGCGCCACCGACACCACCACCAGCCGGCGGCATCGTAAAGCTGTTTGGAGACGCCACATCGTCGGCAGTGACAGACGCCGCGATCGACGCGAAGCGCCATCGTGGCGGTATGCCGCCGGGCCCACCAGCCGCTCCATGTGCGCCTCCACCAGCACCACCGACAGGGCTGAAGGCCAAAGCGGAAAGTCCCAGAAAGCCCCGGGGGTAGTCGACTGAGGCGGCGGTGAAAGAACCGAGTGAAAGCATCCCCGCACTGCCTGACGGTGAAGCCGCTGGCTGCTGGCCAAGGTTCACATTCGGCGAGGCCCTGCTGCTGATGGGGTAGGGGCCGTACGACTGTCCTGCCGGGAACAGCTGCGGATGGGGCAGCTGAAAGGGTCGGCATATGGGGGTCGTGAGGTGTGCCCCAGTGCCGCCACCGACCGACGCGTGCGCAGGCGGCACGGCCTCGCTGCTACCACGGCCGTAGACCGACTCCGCGTCTGCTGACGACCCCCCATCACCCGCGCCGAGCGAGGCGTGTGGGTGATGGCGATGAGGGCTGCTGTTCACGACGCCACTGCATGCACCAGCATCGCAGCCGGTTCGCCCCTCTGTGACGACGGCGCTGGTAAAAAAACTTCCAGGATAGAACGAGGAGCCACTGCCGCTTCCGCTGCGGAGGCCAGACACGCCCACGGGCGCTGAGGCATTCACGTAGTTATCCAAGGAGCCGCCGGCCCCCGCCTCGACGGGGATAGCCAGGGTGGCTATGGTGGGGCTGTGGTTATGCGTCGTTGACGGCGACGTATCTGCGCCATTGGTGCTGTGTGCCGTGATAGTGCGAGGGAGGGAGTTGGGGCCGCAGAAGGGTGTCGAGGTGGCTGTCCTGGTCGGCAACGGGTACTGCAGTTGATGGAGCTGGTTCGCATTTAGCTGCTGGTAGCTTATGTGCGGCCGGTGTGGCATCGCGCTACCACCATTGCCGCTCCTCGTGTGGTGTGCGTAGTGCGAATCCGCCCACGTGCGCCCGTTGCCGTCCTGATCCTCGTCATGGTCGGAGAAGCGCACTGTCGTGTTCATCTCAGCTGAACGCCGTCCGTCGCTGCTGCTGTCAAGGCGTTCCATGCTCGGGTACGCCGTCATGGGACGCGCCAACGCCATGTCGTTCGTGCTGTCTCCGCACACGATGGCGGTGGTGGTCAGGACCGAGCCTAGCGAGGCCGCCACGCTGTTGCCCTGGGCCCATCGAGTCGTCGCGCGTGTCCCCGATGCACCAACGAACGCTGTCGCAGCGGCAGAGGAGGGCGCGGATGTGCCTTCACCTCCCGTGATGGCAGGCGCCGGCGCGTCCTCCTCCCAACTGACGGCGCGACTGCCCATACCAGACGATCCCGACAATGCGGCACCGCCTCTCGGCGAGGCGGCGGCGTTCCTCCTCGCAGGCGCCGTTGCCACAGCTGTTTGGGCCACAGGAGAACTCAAATGACGGAGAATGATGTCGGCACTGCCCTCTCGCGTGACCTGGCCAGCGGCATCATAGAACCCGGGGCCGCGCATCACAGCCGACCGCGTCGCGGTGGTGAGCGAGGTGTCGCTCTCAGCGCCGGCGTCGCTGCCAGAGCCTGCGGTTGCAACTCGCTGCTGCTGTTGCTCAGCCCACTTAACCGCCATCTCGTCATGCGCAGACGCGAGTGGCATGCACAAATTATAGTAGCTGGAGCATATACAGCGCACGTACGCCACCGCAACGCTGTCAGGGCCGAAGCGCTGCGCAAAGTACGTGTGCAGCGTCGTCGCGAACGCGGTCGTTGAGGGTGGGTGGTGCCACGCAGCCGACACAAGAAGACACCCGAGCAGCTGGACTTCTCCCTCGGTCTCCCAGGAGGTGTGCACCGCGTCGAAAGGAAAGTAGCGCCGCACCGTCACCGCGCGGTCGGCGCTCTGCACCCACATGCGACTGAGCGCAGCGTTGTTGAACCACAGCGCCTCACTCGCCGATCGCGGCGCTGCGTAGAAGGCGGCGAGCGAGGAGAAGGCACCGGCACCGCAGCCGCTGGCGTTGGCCGAGCCACCGCCCTCCTCGTGCTGCCGCGCACGCTGCAGATGCAGCAGCTCTCGCGCCTCGCGTAGCTTCACCTCCAGCTGTGCGCGCGCCGGCGCGGCCAGCGAGCCAACGCTGCCATCGGGACAGGTGGCAGTGCCGCTCGCCGCATCCGGCATCCAGGATAGGCCGCGGCTGCTTTCGGGCTGCGACAGCAGCGACGCGGTGCGCCGGCTCATGGCGCCCCACAAGCGCTGCAGCGCCTCTTCGTGCACGGCGCTCAGCGACTCCAAACGTGACAGCAGGTTTTTGACCAGCTTCATGGAGACAGAGGAGAGGTTGCTGTGCACCATGTACTCCAGCAGAGGCCGGCAGACACACGCGTTCAGGAAGGAGATGAGCTCCTCGTGCGGGTCCGCCATCAGATCGAAAACGGCTGACGCTGTCGTGGCGCCGGCGGCTGGCCAAAGACTCTGCAGCGATGAGCGCGTCGATGTGGCGAGCGTGGCGCTGTAGTCCGCATCGAAGCCGCTGCCCTGCTCCGTGCGGCCATCCGTCGGTCCGGCCGCTGCTGGGGGCGCTGCGGTGCGTCGCACTGCTTCGCCGCGTGGCACGTGTGACGATTTCAGGCACTCCGACAGGCTTACCGCAACGAACCGCTTTGCCAGCGGAGGCACTAGCGGCTGCAGCGATGTCAAGCACAGGGTCAAGGCTTGATAGACAAGCTTCAGCTGCTGCTCCCACGGAGCCTCCTCGGTACCGTCAGCAGCTGCCGCTCTGTGCAGGGATTGTGGTAGTTTATGCGGCTTTTTCAGCGGGCTGCTGCTGCTGTCGTTCGCATCCGCAGCGACGCTCCCATGTCGGGCAGGACTCATACGATTCGCCGAAGCCGAGAAGTTCCGCGATGTGCTGGCCGGCGCTGCTGGTGTCTCTTCACTCTCTGTAGGCGTAACAGAAGTGCCGGCGGCTGTGCCGGTGGCCGCGGCTCCTGTCGACGTGTTGGCGGCAGCAGGCGCGCTGTCTGGCACCCCCTCGTGTGCGCGACGGTGCGTCACCACCAGCGCGTCGTACTGAATCAGTGCCTCCAGTAGCGACGGGATCCACACGTCGCAGTCGTCGCGCAGCAAGTCCGGCACTGCCCAGCACAGGGCATCAAGCACCTCACAGCACTGTACAATGCCGCGCGGTGACATTGTCTTCCAGCTGCGGCGCAGAAAAACATTCAGCAGCGGGTACATCGGACCAATACGGCGACCGGCGGCAAGAACCAGGTCAAACAGTCTCCGCAGGAAGAGCTGCCGTATCGCCTCCGAGGAGTCGTTGATCTTACCTGCCTCTGCAGGCCCCACCGCCGACTGATACGCTGTCTCGACGTTGCGCCACCGTGTCTGCCGCTTCTCGAGGAGGTCGATCACGAGCGTAAGCACCGTCGGCAGGTACAGCTCCAGATGATGAATAGCCACGGTGTTGGTCAAGATGTTCATGATGGCGGCGAGGCACGTGCACAGACCTCCCTGCGTCTGGCTCATCGTCCCATTCACGTATTCAGAAACGGTGCGCATCAGCGCGCGCAGAACCGTATCGCACCACGCGCGCGCCGTGAACGGAGCGAAGCGGTCAGCCTTCTGCAACTGCGCAAGTGCCTCTGCAGCGCTGTCCGCCCTCTCATCTCTGTCGAGCCACCTTGAGCGCACTGCCCTGCCGCGACCTAGCACGCCAGCCGACGAGGAGAGCGGCGGCAAGGCGTAGCGGTTCTGCGGTCGTCGCAGTAGCGCCGGTGCGCGCGGCGCCGCTTCGGAGTCCCACGGCTCGATGCTACTGATTGTGCCCAGTAGCTGCAGCACAGCCATGGCAAACTCCGTCACAACGGATGGCTTGCGGTACAGTAGCGAGTGTAGGCGCTCGACCACCATCGGCAGGGTCTTCGATGAGGAGTGCGCCGAGCCACTGAACTGCTGCAGCAAGCTCTGCAGTGCTGCCACCGTCGCCAGCAGGCGTGCGGTGTCGCCGTCGCCGTCGATCAGCTGCTGCGCAACGAGGTCGAAAAAGGGAGCGAAGAGTGCTGACTGCTCCTCGGTGCTATCCTCCCGCAAGGCAACGAGGAAATGCAACGCCTGCAGCACCGATCCGCGCGGCGACGACCCGCTGCGCAGCACCGAAGACACAATCGACAGAAGTTGCGGCAAGTAGAGATGCGTTGATTGCTTCAGCCGAGACGCGATCTGGAACAACACAAAGAGCGCGTCCTCGTGGATGTGCCCGGGTGGTGCGACTGAAAGGGGCGCTGAGGTCGACTTTGCAGGCAAGGAAGGGGCTGCCAGCCGCGCGATGCTATTCGTCAAGTCCTCTGTGTATCGGACCAGCACCTGGCGGAGGCGGGGGAAGATAGAGGACGGGTTCAGCGGCGCCAGAGCGCAGAGCAGCTGTGCTGCTCTGCTTCGATTCGGCATATGGCTGTCCCACAGCACCGTGAACAGCTGGTGCACGAATGGCTCGTGGGGGTACAGCAGAGGATAGGTCTCCGGCGAGAGACTCTCCAGTGCGCACTTCCGAATGAGCGGCTCCGGGTCGCAGACGGCCAGCTCCACTAAGTGGTGCACCACCTCTCGCAGGGCGTTGACGTGCGTGCGTCCGTGATGCTGCACCGTGCAGATCGACATCGCCGGTGCTCGCGTTGTGGCAGCAGGCACTGCCGGCCCCGCTGCTGCTCCCTCGTCGAACCCCGACGATACACCATTGCGAAGGGCCTCTGCGGTCCGACGGGGCGGCGCATGGTACGGCACGCGCACCTGTCCAGCCTGTGTCGGCGCTGGTGTGCTAAGGGTTGTGAGGCACCGCAGCGCGGTCGTCCCGTGCACGCCGCCCTTGGCGCTGCTGCCGCTGTTCGCGGTCGTGCGCGGGTCACGCACTGGAGCGCGGGTAACGGCGGCCGTCACGATACCGTGAAACGAGGTCAGCGCCGTCGACGGGGCTGCATCGACACCACCCGCGCTGGCAGTGGGCGTGGCGGCATGGTGATGCAGCAATGTCTGATCCGTGGAGTGCCAGCAGTCCGACAGCAGCCAGCGCATGCAACACTGCACACATTCCAATCGCAGCTGTGCATCGGGGTGCCACAAGTATGGAAGGCACACCTCGAGGAAGAAGAGGGTGGTACCCTCCCAGCTGCTGTAGAAGAGGCTCATGGCGCGGAAGCAGTGGTGCTTGATGAGGCGGGTCTGAGCTGCCTGTCGGCGCCGCGCGGCCCGCACCGATGCCGCAGAGAGGCGCAGGTGCCCGACGTTTGTTGAGAAAGGGAAAAAGAGCTGGAGGTTCAGCCGGCTCCTCCACATCGGATGAGCCGCGCTCCCGGTGGCCGCGACAGCCGTGGTTGGCGCAGCCCGACGCGAGGACGGCCTCGGTAGCAATGCCTGAGACACCGCTGCTGTCGCAGCGGTCATTGGGAGAGGTCTAGGCGACAGCACTGCACCCCGAGTCGGCCCAGCTGGCTTGTTCGCAATGGCATCCTCCTCGCGAGTGCCTCGCGGCTCATCTTCGTGCCGGGCTTGCAGCGGTACTCGACGAGAGTGGTGCGTCACCCTCACGCCGTCCGCCTCTGCCTCTCGCGAAGCCGTTGTCGCCGCCGTGTTGTCGGCACCATCGTCGTCTCCGTCACTGAGCCCGTCATCTGGGGTCGCCAGTACGACGGCCATCGCCCGCACCAGCTCGGACTGGCACACGCGGGAGAGGGGCGGGTAAACGGCACAGATGCACAATGCCGTGGTGACGGATGCCATCGAGAAAGGCCGTCGCAGTCCCAGCTGCGCCAGCCGCACCACCAGTGGGTAGCACCGACGCGCACACGCGTCATCGGGCATGTTGTGCGAGAGGAGAACCAGCGCCGGCATTGCGAGGCGCTGATACATGGCCCGGGCGGTGATCAGCCGCATTCGCTGGATGACCGCCTCGCCCTCCATGGGAGTGGGAGGGGTTACGGACTGCGAGTTGCACTGCTGCTGTTGTTGCGGCGCCACAGGCAGAACCGCCGCCGCTCGGTCACCGACGTTGAAGTGTGCGGCCACCGCCGCAGAGGAGAGGGGCATGGAGAGCCACAGCTGCGGTTCCTCGACAGCGGCGTTGTGCAGCAGCAATATGTGATGAAGTAGCGGGTAGAGCCTCTGATTTATCATGCGCTCATACACAGCAGGATAGCGTTCCGCCACCGTCGTCATGAACAGAATCGCGTTCAGCAACTCTGTTCCGTCCACGAGGGCGCTGTCCTCTGCCGGCCAAGCTGAAAACGGTGAGGCGAATGGTGTAGAGGGGGTGGCGGTGGTGGCAGCAGAGGCGGTGTCGGTGGGCGCTGCCGCACGCGGTGATGATGCCGGTGGCTCAGCGCCGTTGTGGGGGGCACCCATGTCTGAGTCACGTGGCGCGACGTCAGACTCGGGAGGCGCTGACGAGGAGGGCAGAGTGGTGCCACCTGAGCTTGCGCGCGCTGTCGTTTCGGTAGGTGCGCCGCCACGACTGTTGGCGCCGAGGCGGCTACTACAATCACGCAGTCCCTGCGAGAGGGACTTCACTGATTGAATGGCACGGTTCACGAGCACTTGCGTCGCCGCCGTCACGGCGCTGGCGGGGAGCGCGTCCACGTAGTACTGGGAGAGGATTGGCACTACGCTGCTGAGGAGGATTTCTGCTTCCTTGGTCACCGCCACGGCGCTTGTATGCCTCGTTGCCGCCCTCGCGCCGTCTGCTGTGGAGGACAGTGTGGCAGGGCCGGTGGCATCCCGGCAAGGACGCACGCAGCGCTCCATCACTCGCGCCGCGGCCCACGAGGGCAAGAAGAAAGAGAGGGACGGCGTCTGCGGTACTGTTGCTGCCACGTTCGGTCGGCCATCGGCAGTACCAGTACCCATAGCGGGCCTCGGCGCCGCCATCGTGAGCCTCGCCGTATCGTTAGCGCCGCGCGCGCCCACCTGTGAGCGTGAGTCGTCAGAGACGCTGACATCCGCCGCCGCGGTGGGAAAGACGCGCGCCCTGCACAAGCCCCCCGTCGACGTCGGGATGGTAGCGGGGAGTCCACTCTGGCGGCCTGCCACCGTCGCTGACCCTACGAGACCGGCTGCGCCCTGCATGATCTCGTTCGCGCAGCCCAAGCTATGAGAGAAGGCTGCGTCTGGCGTTGCGACAGCGGCGGCGGCAGTTGCTGGCAGTCCTGCTAGTGTCACATGATCCGCACTCGTGTTATCAAACCCGTTTCTGGCCGCTGCGGCTGTGGCTACTGCGCCCTGTGCCACATGTAGCGACGGACTTACTCTTGGCCCTGGCAATGGTGGCACCGCGAGCAGTGCCGCCATGTCGGTAGACACAGCCGGCGTGGCGGCCGACACTTCATCCCGTGCCGCCCTCGTCGCTGCGCCTGAAGCCCGCACGATGGGGGGCGCCACGCCAGCCACAGGAGGTACGTACACGTTTGTCGCAGCGCTCTCCACGCTCTGCCACTCCGGATCCGCATCGGTGGCGGTGGATGCCAGCAACCTTCCGCGGCACCGCGACGCCCCGGTGCGGCTGGCGAGCGCAGAAATCGTTGTCGGAAGCATCGGCACCGGCTTCTCCGGCTCACCTGTAGAGACCCCAAAGGCCCCACTAGAAGCGCCAACGCCAGGTGGCATCGCCGTCGAGTTACCCGTCGCGGGTGACGGGTACGGCAGCGAGACTGGCTCAACAAGAGAGTCGCGACAGCCCGCCGGAACGCCGGAGCCCGCAGCTGCGACGAGGTTTTCCGGCGTCAAGAGCGGAAGGACAACACCCTCCGTGAATGGGTCAGCGTCGCCCGCTCCGGCTCCACCAGACGCAGGGCCGAAGTAGAGTGGCAGGGGTGGCTCGCCGGATGGAACGATGGAGACCTCCGTAGGGTTGGCGCCAAGTGAGGCCGCAGTTGCCGTAGCCATGCCGCTCGAATGCCGCGATGCGCGGCTCCCCGCAGAGTCCGTCTCGTCGGAGAGACCCGCAATTCGCCACGCACACAGAAACGCGCCCAGCGTGAGCGTCGACGCCGCCACGGTGGCCTCCAATGTCTGTGGCCGGCCGGCCGCACGGAGAGCGTGTGCCAGCGGTAATGTCCAGAGCGCGTCTCGGTTGGGCACAGTGCCATCGAAGGGAATGTCGCCCCACAGCGGGTCGCTGAACGCTGACGACGACTCCAGCCCCAGCGTCGTGGCCGCTGCAGGTGTGACGCTGAAGCTGCGGCGCTGTTGTCGACGCTGCGCCCACGACCCCGGACGCAACAGTGGCGAGCCGGCTGCACTGGACTGCCGAAGCGCGTGGTACGGGGACAGCATGGTGCCACGACCTCCGGCTGCGGTACCGTTCGTGACAGAGACCCGTCGCGCAACCTGGGAAGAAGGTGAGCTGCTGCTCTGTACGAGCCAGCGACTGCCGGCAGCTGCCGAGGTTGTGTAGAGGGGCACTTGTTGCTGCACACTGCCCGTCGATCGCGCAACCGCCTCCGCGTGTTCTGACAAGTCAGCTTCCATCGACTCACGGAAAATGTCCTCGAGAACTTCAACAAGCAGCGGCGGCGACGGGTGTCTATTGGCGGCCATGGTGCGCGCTGACGCCATGCGTCGAGGTAGATCGAAAGCCGGCGGCGCAGAAAACAAACTAGGCGTGCCACCGATTGCATCTTTTGTCGCGCTAGCAGCCTCAGCCGCGTCGCTGCGGCCGTCAACGGCGGCAGCGATGGCCAGCGCTGGTGACGGCGACGGCACCGATGTTGAATGGGCGAGGCGCCGTGCTGCGCGCTTCACAGAAACCCACATCGACTTTGCGACGGCGCGATACGAGAAAGCTGGCGCCTGTGGAGCCGGTGACGCTGGTGTGACGACTCTCGTTCGCATTGCCGACTGGCTGCTCTCGGTTGGGTCGCGAGAGAGAGAGGCGGACGCCGCCGCCGAGGCCGCATCAGCCCCAGGCACGCGATGCGGCGGCAATGGCGCCGCCGCGGTGTCCGCCGTGTCGTCCGAAGCCGCTTTTCCGATGCTAGGTGTAGCCCGAGAAAGGGACGGGCTTCGGGCAGCTCCTGATCCTGGTGCCCCGCTTCCCCGTACGCCGACACCAGCACCGACAGCAGCAGCAGGCACATCCAAAGTGCGAAGAGGAAGCATCACGGCTTCAGAGTCCACGCTCTTGCCGGCGTTGCTTGCTGCGTTTGAGTACAGGGAGTGCGCGGCTTTCACCGCCGCCGCCGTGGCGTTGGCATTGCCGGAGCTGCTGTTGCTCGCCTCAGCACCGCCACGATGGCCCACATCCACCGAAACCTCGTCCCCACCAGAGAACGCAGCGACGAGTGGAGAGAGGCCGAGTTGCGGCTGCGGCTGCGGGCCTGCGAAGAAGACGTTCACGGCGTTGGCGACGACGTTCTGCACCGGCAGCGTCATGTGCAGCTCCAATGCCACCGTGAACAGGTCCTGCATGGCGTTGGCGGCGAGGTCGCGCAAAACCCGTCGTGGTGGCAACAGAGTGTCGTCAATGGTGTAGAACTCCATCAGTATCAGCCAAACCGCGAGCAGGAAGGTGGGCAAGCGGCCCTGCAGCAGGGACCGGTGCTGCAGCAGCACCGCCGCCGTGCGACTGCAAAGAGTACTGTTTTCCATAGCAAGCGCCAACACCGCACGCAGCATGAGCAACCCTGACACGTACTCGGCGTACGTGCGCCCATGGCATAGGTACGTCTCGATCAGCGCCAGCAGCTCCAGTGTCATGTGCGTGCAGTCCGCTGCCCCAGCTCCGACGCTCGGCCGGTACAGGGAGCGCCACGCATCCATCGCCAGCATGACGATGCCGAAGCGCGGGGACGGCAGGAAGAAGCGAATCTGGTTGAAGAATGCAAGTACGCGGTCGCTGTCCGTCGTGCCAGAGAAGCGGTAAGGGGCGGTGGCCATTATAAAGTGCAGCGCCACCTCCCGCTCGCCACGCGCGATGAAGGATTGAATGGTCTGCTGGATGTGATGCAGCGGCGCCACTCTGGAGACAAGCCCTGCCCCTGCGGCTGCGTCGCCTATTGTGGCCGACGTGGTGGTCACCGCAGACGTCGGCGACGACGAAGGCAGTGGGGAGACCGCCGGCACGGGCGCAGCGGCGCCCCCTGGTGTAGAGGTTGTGGGGACCGACACAGGCGACGCGATCGTCACTGCCGCTCTCTCTTCCATAGAGCACGAAGGAAGCGAAGGAAACACCGACGTGTCGAGGCACATGCTTCCGCCCCTGCTCAGCCAGCCGGGGCTCGCAGCTGGAGTTGTCGCCGTCGACGCTGCGCCGATGCTCCCGGAGAGGTTCATGGTGGCTGGCCATGCACCGCCACGACCTCCAGCGCCGTAGTACCCCATGCCAATGAAGGTGACGGAGTCGTGGCAACCCTCTGCGACGTAGGCCGCAGCCCCTGGAGCGGCTGCTGACAAGCCCGCCGAAGACCCCTCGGAGCGTCGGCCACGAGGGTGACCCATGTTTGCGGCGCCGCCGCTGCCGACACTCGTCGACACCGCGACATTGGCAACCTCATCGCTGGCGCTGACCGCATCGGTACTGCCCTGCTGCTGGTCACGGTGCTGCTGCTGCTGAAGCACGTCGGCCGAAATCGCGTCGAGCCCGGCGCGATACCGCACCGGTAGCTGCTCATAAGACCGCTGCGCGCAGTGAACGGGCAGGGTCCGGTAGTTGGCGAACACGTTGTAGCGCACGGCGAGACAGAAGCCCTCCAGGTCAATTGGCGGCGCGGAGGCCATCGCAGCATCGGCGGCGGCAGTGCGCCCCTCTGACGCGCTATCCGCCCTTTGCAACGCTGCAGTGGCGGCCGACGAGGCAGCCGCGGCCGAGGCAGAGCCGCCTGACTTCGTTGCGTCAAGAGACCTGCGCGACCTGCCGCTACGCTGCTGGGCAGTGGAGTGATTGCTTGCCGCCGCATCGCCGCTGCTGGTGCAGCTCAAGTACACTCCGCTACTGCCGGTGTCGCACAGCGGCCTCGTCAGAGCTGTCAGATACAACGAGGAGGCAGTTGCAGCTAACGGGGAAGTGGGCGAGCCCGTGTCAACGCTGCCTGTGTTCGCCGATCTCATCGTCGCTGCTGCGGCCTCCTCCTCGCCTCTTGAATGGAGTTGCGGGCCGAGGGAGGCGGCACGAGAGCGGTCACGCCCCTGCACAGCAGCCCCAACATCGTCGCCGACCACCGCGCCTTTCATCGCGTTTCTCGTGGCATCACTCGCAGACACGAGCGTAGAAGGGTATGCGCGGCGGTGGCCCATCGTGCTCTGCGCGCCACTGCTCGGCATCATGAGCGCGTGCAGGGACTTGCTCTGTGAAGCGCTAAGCACATAGTCACGCTGAAGAACAACCGCGCGACTGAGCCCCTTGGTCGGCACCGAGAGGTCCTCTGCCGACGCGTGCTCGACAGCCTCCACAGCGGATGCGACTTCGTCAACGCGACGGCGGTTCAGCAGTTCAGCAACATACCGCAGCACCTCCTCATCCTCGACGAAGTGTATCAACGGTGGCACTAGAAGGTCGCCGTCTGCCTCGGTTACCAGCGTCCTCGCGGAATCCTCCAATGTGGAGTGCAGACCTCCTTGGCCACCGACGCCGTCACCGCCTCGCCCGCTCGCTCCGGCCGAGATGCCCTCGGTGCTGCGGTCGTGGCCCACGGCGGTGCCAGCAGGGCCCCAGCGGCTTGAAGGCGAAAGCTTCCCTGTCGGCGACATGGGCACAGTCGCGCTGTGCAGAGTGCTGTGGTGGCCAGCGGCGCCGATGCGCGGCGAAGTGTGTCGCGACCCGACCAGGCCTGCCACCCCGCTCGCCGCCTCCTTCCCAGCCACTCCAGCTCCCGCGCTCGCAGGCCAGGCGCGTGCGTCGGCACTCCACGTTGGCAACGACGGCAATGCCGCCTCGATGCCCACGACATCTGCGCCGGCCCCCGCGCTCGGCAGCACCGGTGAGGATGGGGAGCCAAGGCTGCTGTCTTCGAGAGCTCGCCTCGCCTTGGTGAGGGCAGTCCAACTTCGAGGCCCGCCGCCGCTGCTACGAGGTGAGACCGAAAAGGTCGGCCATCGCGTGATCACCGATGACGTAGGTGAAGCAGGCGACAGAAGCGGCGTCAAGGCGACGGTGGAGGAAGCTGAAGAGGAGGGCCGCCCAGTCGCACCTGCTGCGTAGATGTGACCCCCTCCGCTGGCTATGCCGCCGCGACGCATGGCTGCCATCAGCCTGGACCCGTCCAGTGGACCGCCAGTGGTGCGATGGCCGGTTGCGCCCCCCATGGCCAGCGTGGTGGAGCTCGTCAGCTCCTGCGCTGGCCGCATGGTGCCATACGTCGGCTCATCCTGTGCAGCTGGGAGGTTGAAGAAGTGGGTCGTTATGTGCGCAAGGCGCGACGGCATGATGGCGAGCGATCGGCAGTTGACGGTGCTGAGGAAAGCGTCCTGCCGTTGACCACCATACGCGAGACGCGCAGCACTGTGAAAGGGCTGCTCACGCGCACTCTTCACAGTGCTCCGCAGGAGAAGATAACGGCGACGACGGTGTGCGGCGGGTCCAACAACAGCGGCTGAGTCGTGAGGACGCCAAGACAAGGGAGAGCGAAGCAAACTAAGAAAACGCTATCAAAGGGCAAAACACACACACAGGCACAGGCACACGTCCGTGCATGCGCACACTGGATGGTCCCGTCAGCTGAGAAGCACGGCAAGAAAATGAAGGAAAGACATACAAGACCACGACCAAGAGGAGCTGGAAAGAAGATCAACACCGCGTAAAACAAAGAGCAGCAACAGAGGGAGATACGCACACACAGTGAGTCGTAGCGGGCAGTCGACACAGCACCGACAGGGAAGGTGCTGACAACAACAGGAAAGGTCACAATGCGATATCGTTATATGGATGAGAGTCCGTGCCCTGGCAACGCAGTAGGTGATCGCCTGCTTAGAGGTCTTCCTCTATGGGGTTATGTGAAGTGTACACCCTCTTCGAGTCCGTGTGCACACTGACGCCTTGTTATTATTCATGGACAGGCGCGTGTGATTGCCTTAGGCCGACGAGACGCCCTGCTGAAATCGCAGACGCGCGCGCGACCACTCGTTGAGGGCTCACACTCCCAGAGACGAATAGGTGAATAGGTATGATGATGTCGCCAAGGCAGCCCTGCTACGAGACACGGGGAAAGCCAAAGAGGTGGTCGGTATTAGAAAGTAGACGGCTGACGCGAGGAGCGTTTTGCTCAACTTGTGCGCAGACATGACGCATGTTGTAATGATTCGCGCGTGTGTGTGTGTGCGCGCGCGTGCGTGTGTGTGTCGAAGGGGAACCGCGTCGGAGTGGGCACAGAGGAGGACGAAGGCGGCGAAAATAAGAATGAAGGCAGCGAGGACATCGCAAACGTTCCTGGAAAGAAGGTGGTGCAGCCGCAGCAGACGTAGCAGCACCAGTCGCGGCACGCTGTTCCACACGACAGCGTGCGCTTCTTCTGTTTTTCTTGTGTTTCCTGTCCCTCCATCATCCACCCGCCTCGCCGGAAGCGGCGTGGGAAGGCCATCGATAGAGGAAGAGGGGAGAAGGACGTGGCCATCACACCATCGCGGCACTGATCATGCGCCCTGGTCTGTATCGCTTTGAGTGCTGTCGTCTTCTGTCGATGAAAAGGGGCACGCGTCCGCCCTCGCAGCCGTGCACATCAAACGGGGTCGTCTTCTGGAAGTATGAGACCTGCGATGCGGCTGCCAGCGCATGCATGGCCCCTTGTGCGTGGATATTTCTTGCGTGTGTGATAGACCGTGATGCGGAGTATATAAGTGGCAGGGGAAGGGGGGTGTTGTAAGAGAGGGCAAGAAGAGACAGGCAAGCCCACACACACACTCTTGTCCACCGACCCTACTGCACACCCTTCCTACTCCTCCTCCTCCCCCTGTACGGCCCTCCTTACTTGGCCGCCGCTGGTCACGGGAGGTTCATCTTCGACTGGATCTTGGCGATAGAGAGCCCCTGTGACTCCACATATTCCTCCAGCGCAGCAGCCTCATCCGCGTAGCGCGCCACGCTCGTGCAGACACGCTGGAACTGCAGCGAGTCATCGGCAACGAGGAAGGCACTGTGCCGCGCACACACGAGAGCCGCGCAGAGTGCGCCGATGGCGAAGTATTTGCTAAAGGCAGCGACTCGAACCCCGCTCATATTGCTTGCTAGCTCCTCCTAAAAAGATGTCGTCACTTGCTTCGAGCTCCACCTATGATTTCGAGTGTGTCTGCTCGCATATGATCCGTGAGGTGTTTGGGCGTATTCGCGTCGGTGTCCCTTGATGAGACAGCGCGATAAAGAGGTCGTAGCAATAGGGCTGTCCAACCACTGCAGCCCAGCAGTATGGGGAGGAGGGGGGATGCAGAGAAGCGATGTGGAGATGGAGAAGACAGTGAGAAGGAAACAGAAGGTGAAGAACGGTGATGGGAGCACCAACCACCGCACCAGGGGCGCGCGCCTGAGCGTGCGTGTGCGCCCCTTGCCTACTTCGTACATCTCCACTGGTGGGCGCTGTACAACTCCCACACCTATAGAAGCGTTTGATTCGCGAACCGGGAGACAGAGAGAGGCAAAGGCGGGGCGGAGCAGCGATAGGATGAGGTATGCCTGACTCCGCACATACGCTCTGTGTGTAAGTGTGTGTGTGTTTCTGTGATGGCTCCCCCGGCACACACTTTTTCTCGTTTCAACTTTAAGAGATGCAGAAAGAGAAAACAACGGGAAGGACGGAGGGAGGGAGGGAGGGGGGAGAGGTCCTTCAGCGCCCCTCCCGCCCTTTCCCGCCCCCCCCCCCGCCCCCTCCTTCTTCATGGTCGCCCGACTCGCGACACGATCGCCCGCATTCGGCTGCTGCTGCCGCTGCTTCCACTGCTGCTGCTATTGGTGGTGACGTTGCTGTTCCTTAACGAAAAAAAACGAATACAAGAACACAAACACTTAAGACGGGTGAAGCACAGCGCCAAACCCTCCCGACCGCCACTGCCCCAATATCACAGCACACACATCACACGCACCGCACACCCTCTTTCCTCACCCGGCGCGCGCACACAGCACACACTCGAGGGCCGAGAGACGTTTGATTAGTTAAGGTAACATGACACACGGTGAGCACCAGAGAACGACAACACGAAAACATAAACAAGGGAAAGAGCGAGCGAGGGAAGGAGGGAGGGAGGGGGTACGGAAGCTGGAGAAGTTGGCACACGCCCACACTGGCACTAAAGCACCCACGCACGCACCCACTAGGACACGCTCCGAACTTCGCAGCTACGCAGTGGCCGTCTCCTTCCTCTTGCGGAACGTGAAGGTCAGAGCGCTTGGCAAGCCGGGGCGCTCCACTGCGGCGCAGTAGTCCTTCAGCTCCTCGCTGTTCTCGCAAACGGCCGAGAAGGCGCGGAGAGAGGCAGCCACGATGTGCGCCGTCTTCTCCAGCCCCTCCGCATTGCGCCGAATGGCAGCCTTGCGTACCTCGTCAACGGCGCTGCTAGACATGACAGCCTTCAGCTTCTCGGCGGCGTTGCTGGCCACCTCGGCCGCCTTTTTGGCGTAGATCGGGATCTTGCTCACGTCGTCCAGCGACGGCTTCGCGCTCATGCAGCGCTCGTACGACCGCAGCGGCGGGTTGCGCAGCTGGCCGTAGCAGAGGAGCAGGCGGTGGTTGAAGATGTTCTCCACACTGATGAGGGAGCCCTTCGGCGCACTGGCAAGGTCAATGAGGTTCTTCCTCTCCATAAGGCACGCAGAGAGATAGGTGGCGTCGGAGAGGGAGCAGCACGCGTCGAGCAGGCCGTCGCGGGCGAGATCCATCTGTCCCGTCGTGCGCGTCGTTAGGGCAAGGTTGTGCACCGGAATGTGGGTGCGCTTGTTGATCAGCGTCGCGGGAATAAAGTTCGTGCTCTGCAAGCACAGCGCCGTCATGTTTTCCTTCTGGGCGCGCTGCGCGAAGTTGATGTACCATATTGCCGGTACCAGCTCTCCCTGCGTCAGCAGGTCGAGCTCCACCTCGAAGCTCATAATGAGTTCCATCGCGCGCAGCACGTAGTCGTTCGAGAAGAGCGTCAGTACCGTGCTGCACCGGATGCACTCCGCCTCCAGCTCTTTCGAGACACCAGGCATGTTGGCGAGGAAGACGGAGAGGTCAGTCGTGTACGACAGCTCCTGGAGGCGGATGAAGTCCGCCATCGTGTTCATCATGCGCCGGTGCGCCAGCCCGCGGTTGCACAGCATCGTCTCCAGGAAGACGAGATACAGCTTGCTCACCTCCATGACCCAGCGCCGCACCGAGTCGATGGTCTGCTGGCGCAGGAGCATTCGCTGCTCCGGCGTCACCTTCAGGCGGTTCATCGTGCACTTTACGCGGTACTCAACGACGCCGTCAACCATGGCCTCGTCGGCCTCGAAGATTTTTTGATAGAGCGGGGCGCCGTACCTCCTCGTCAGTGTCTCCAGCGTGCGGCGATGCAGCGGGGCGCCGTAAAGGAACGACTCGTTGGGGTCACGGCTGAACAGGACGACGGCGCAGAGCGAGCGCGCCGGCAGGAGCGGCTGCAGCGCGCCAAAGTTCTCGATGAAGTCCGCAATGCAGGCAAGTGACTCCATGTTCACAAGCGTCTTGAACGACATCAATTGCTGCAGCAGGCGCTTGTAGGCGGACATGGCATCGGCAAAGGACGTTGCGGGCAGCGCCTTGGTCGGAGTGATGACGCTGACCCAGTAGGCGATCTCCTTCGCGCGTAGCAGCTTCGCCTCCGGCGCCGGCTCGCTGGAGCGGATGTAGAGGCCGCTCTCCAGCAGCGCGAGGGCCTCTTGGCAGATGTCGCACGCCGCCTCAATATCCGACCTCTTCTTCGAGTCCAGAAGCAGCGACAGGGCCGCGAGGAAGTGCTTGCGGAAGCGCAGCCGGGCAGCCACGGCGGGGCTCGAGGACTTCGCCGCGGCTGTCTCCAGCTCCGCCAGGATCTCGTCCACGCTGCAGTCGGGCTGACGGTCCAGCTCCGGGGGCACCAGCATGAACTCCTCCTCGCTGCGGTTCGTAGTGGAGAAGACGGCGCGCAGTACGCAGTCGAGGGAGCGCAGCACGCCGCGGCAGTAGGCGTGCAGGGTGCCGTTCTGCTCCTTGAGAAGATCCATGCGCAGGAAGTAGGGGAAGTCCAGGTAGCTCTGTGTGAGGGAGTACCCCTGCAGGTACGTGAGCTCCTTGACGTGGATGTAGTCCATTACATCCAGCAGCGCCGCCTCCGTGGACACGGTAGCCGCCGAGGGCACCTCTTCCGTCTTCAGGAGATGGGAAAGGGAGTAAATCTCCTCGCAGTTAAAGCCAGAGTCCGTCTTGGGGTCCATGATCTCCGGTGCGGAGAGGATGACCTCCTTGTCGATGCCGTCGAGGCAGTGGCAGCTCCAGGTCGACTCCCCCTTCAGGCAGTCGTTGAAGGCGGTCAGGACATCCTCCCAGGTATCGTTGAGGTCGCAAAGTGGCTTCGGCGGTGGCTGCATGGTGACCACAGAGAAGACGGAGACGTGAGACAGAGAAGGCAAGGCGGATGTATGTGTGTGTGTGGGTGTTTCACACGACGCTGCGCGTGTACGCTACGTGCTTCTTCCTGTGTCCTGCTTCGGGGTGCCGTACGGCTGTGTTCCTTTTTCGCTCTTCCGTGGTGTAAGCGGCAAGACCTCTAGGCTCGCACGATGTGTGCGTGTGTGTGTGTGAAGAATGGAAAGGGAAGGGATGGGATAGAATGCTGGAAGAGGTCGGTGAAGAATCGTGCATGTGTGAGGAGGGAAGACACACACACACACTCACATCCTCACGGACAGGCACGAGTGCGAGCCGGGGCGTACGGCATCCTCGAAATGAGAAGGGAAGCAGGGCGTACTATGCGGGGGAAGGGGGCGGCGGCGGGGTCGAGCCACGCGAAGCAGCAGTGTCAGTGGGAAGCATACGCGAGTGCACGCACGCGCGCGTTGTGCCTCGCTCTCCCCACACTCTCCAAAACTGCCGCAATCAATAATGCCCGTTTGAACGCTGCGGCAATGGTCAGTGCCCCTTCTCCTGTGGGAGCGGCTTCTCCAATCCGCCGTCTGTGTGAGCCCTTCGCAAAGGCTCACCCCGACGAATAAGCAAGCCTGCTACCCTCATGGAACAGACGCGCGCTACACGCGCCCCCCTCCCCTCCCCCCTTTAACACACATGCACAAAAGCACACACAAACACACACTGCAGCAGTAAGTCGCACAGAAATGCAGGCGCATGCGCATGCGCGGGCACCTAAACGGAAAAACTTACTGCAGGTGCGTGGGCAGGACGCATCTGTCCCTTTGTGTACGTATCTGCCTCTCCTTCTCTTTCACCCGATGCGAGGAGCTGTGTGTGTGTGTGTGTGTTGGCACGCACCGCTGCCTGCGTGGCATCTCAGCGGTCCCTGTGCAACGCTCTCTTTCCCTGTGGGCGAAAGCCAGGCGGATGAAGCCTGTGAGAAGGCCGGATGCAGTTGGACCGCACGCTGCATGACAGAGAAGAGGGGCAGAGGTTGAGCAGGCCATTGCCACCCCCTCGCCGCCGTCTGAGATCTTTCCGATGATGAGGTGAACATTGCATGGATCCGAGACGGCTCTCTGTGCTCGGTAAGCGCATGAGTGAGGCTCTCACCCCTCATCACCACTCAACTTCAGTGGACGCGCATGTCCGTCTCCGCCCGATCCTTCTTTGCCGCCGCACCTTCCGCCTGACTACTCTCCCCTGCAGCAGCGGCATCGTTTGTGCAATACCCCTCAGCGCAACACGTACGCATGGCAGCCCCATCACAAGCACACACACACACACACTTCCGGGATATATACACGCATATCGACACTGACAGGCAGTGGTGGGTGGTGAAGAAGCACAACGAGGAGCAAGAAAAAGTAGTGAAGAGATGTTGCCGTTGTGTGTGCGTGTGTGTGTTCAGCAGCATCGCCATCCATGATGCATGCCGAAGGAAAGGGCGCAACAGACTGAGAGAGCGAGAGAAGGAGCAGCGCACACAAACACACACACACACAATCACGGCTATGCTTGTGAAGTAAAGCAAGCGAAAGAAAAAAGAGTAAGACGGAGAGGCCCGTGCGGCAGTCCGGAGTCGTGTGAGGCGCATGACTCATCCTCGCACGTGTGTGCGCACACGCGCACACGCCCTAGAGTGGCGGCTGCACTGTAGCAGCAGCAGCGTTGGGCAGACCCACTTTACTTGCGACCGGGCAACGTTGCTCTTCGTCCAAGAGTGCCCTGAAGCCGTCGTACGCCGAGTCATCGCGCGAGGACGTGCACGGCAGCGAAGCTTGTGCGTCACTGAGGCGAACCTTCTGCAGCATCTCAACCACCGCGCGCACCTCCATCTCGGTTGGCTGATTCGATGAGTCCTCAGTGCGAGCCCGCCACCACGTCCAGAGACGCTCCAGCACTTCAGTTTCTGTCAAGAGTGCCGCCGACGGAAGCTGCTGTTGCTGCTCACACTCAGCGCGGTACCAGTAGGCCTGTCGCTTATCCAGCTCTTCGCGTGTCTCAGCTGTGTAAAGCCGGCCGCAGCCGCCGATGGCCCAGGCTCCGTCTGCGAGTACCTGCAGCGTGGGCTGTATCGCCACCCCATTGGGTGGAGTGGTGTAGTAGGCGTTGGCAGAGGTAATCGGCGGGTACGCAACGTGCAGCCGCGACGGACTGCACGGCTCGGCGCGAGAGTCGTTGAAAAGATCATGGACGCCGCGTGTGGTTAGCGGAGATCGGAACGGCGTGGTGCGCGACATCTCAGCGTTGGCGCGGGCAGGGATGTTGGCCTGCGCAAGCGTGGGCAAATCGGCTGCCTCCGACCGAGGAACGGCAGCGTCTCCGGTGGTTACCAGCGTTCGAAAAGCGACGGCAGTGTTGGCTGCAGAAGGCGTTTCCATGCGACTAGTCAGTCCAGCGCCGCTCATCATTGCGCCGCTCTCTCCTCCGCCTCCTAGGTCCGTTCGGTGTCCTCGAGCGCCCCCGGCGATCGCCGCCGTGTTGCCAGCGCCCTCGGCCGCCTGTGCGCCGTCCGCGCCGCTCAAGTCGTCGAACGTCAGTGCCGCGGACGACGGGATGCCAGGCGTAGCCGTTGTTGTCGCCACCCTGAGAGCGGCGGGGCGACCACTGAAGCCCCGAAAGTGCCGCACGGCCGCAGCGGCGCTGGAGGCGAAGAGGGGCGTGCTGGCGCGACTGCTTTGGCGGCTGAAAGGGGCGCTGGCGACTCCAGCCATCGCACCCGGGGATGAGACACCGTCGAAAGCCAGCGGCGTAGCGAGCGCAGGCGGAATAGCGAGCGCGGACGGCGGCGTTGGCAAGGCGAACGGGGACGGCGACTCCAGAGGAGGGCGAGAGGGAGATGCTTCCGCGTCTCGGCTCAGGACTGGAACGACCTCGGTAGTCGGTGATACTCGGGGATTGTCAACAGAAGAAACCCGACCAGCACCAGGTTGCGAGGACGAGAAGCTCGGTGTACCAACGCCACTGTCACTGCCACTGCCGCCGCGGAGGCGCAGAGGGTGCGGCTGTTGGTACCTCAGCACCTCAGCTGGCCACCCGATGGTAGCAACGGGAGGCGCTGGAGGTCTCAGCGAGAACTGCGCACGGCGCTGCTCTGCCGCCTCCTCGCTTACCGACACGCTATCGTCAACGTTGCTTGCGGCGTCGCTGTCGTTCATCTGCTCCCGCAGAAACGACGGCATCGTGGTGGTGGTGGTGCTCATCGACGCTTCCGCAGCAGCGCCACCGACGGTGGTGGTGCGCCCGCGCAAATAGCGAGGCGACGCGTTACTTGCCATCGGGCTCGCCTGCGCGGCCCGCGCCTCCGCCTCCGCATCAAGTGCTTTCTTGCGCAGACTCACTAGCATCTGCACCTGATCGAGACGCAGTCCACGCCACAGCCCCTGCGCCGTTGATGCTCGCAGCATTGCGCACAGATGCTGCTCTATCCATGCCTCGCAGATGAGCTGCATCTCCGGCACCCGCCAATGCGCTGCTGCGATCCAGTACGGCCACACGTCGCGCGACAGCGCCAAAAAATGCCAGAGTAGCTTAAGCATCGACGAGGTGAGGGAGGAGAGGCCGGTATAGAGCCCCATCCACAGCACTGCCGCGTAGTCGTTAGCGAAGCCATTGCGAAGGGCGTCGGACTGCAGGCTGGCGATCCCGGCGGCAGCAGTCGACTCCCTCTCAGTGACTTCTGTCCTCCCTGGCAGCTGATAGAAGATGGGGAGCACGCCGGTGTGCAAGTAGTGAAGCAGCTGGCACACACAAGCGTGCGAGAGGGTCGGCGCAGTGGAAGCCGCCGCAGGGTCACCAGTGCCGATGCGAGAGTGCGCGCCACTGCGGCCGAGGCGGGCACCGCTACTATCGTCCGTGAAGCACGCCACCGTCTCCGGGGTTGGGATGTAGTACACGGGAACGCGCTGGCGGTGGGCCGTCGCCACGGAACGGGCAGGCTCGGCATCTTCAGAAGCTTTGGCAGCCGCGGGGCCTCTGCGGAGGTGATCTGGGCGGCGCCACACGGACAGTATCCTCGCCGTCATGGGGCATGGCCCGCCCGCGCCACCAGCCCTGCACAGATGGGCATCCCGCGCCTCTGCTGGTTCCGCTATTGTCGGCAGTGGCAGCAGGCTTGTGAGATCCACGTACTCGTCCGGGGTGCTGCGCACATATGGGCCGCAGCCGCTGCCCTCGTCAAGAAGGGCAGCAAAGTAGGCGCTGCGCTGCGCCAATACGGACTTCTGAATCGGGAAGTAGGTAACCACCTTCTCGGTGGCGGTCTCGGCTGATCCTGCGCCGCCGTCGTCGCCGCCCACGCGCCGACCAGGTGCTACGAGCCGCCCCTCCTCGCTGGAGCCCCCTTCCACGACGTCCTCGATGAGGGCTAGGGCAGCATCGGCATGGGTATCACTGCCCCAGCTTGGCGCGTCGCCAGAGGAGCCAGTCATGGCAGCAATGGAGGCGGCCGGCACCGAGGATACACCTCCAGGTACCACGAGCAGCATTGCCATGTCCGCGAACGGCACCACCATCATCTCTGCGGCCGCCCTCACCGTTCCGCCCACCGCCGTCTCTGGCTGTCTGGCGTGCCCACCTGTCGTGACACAGCGCCGCTCTGCCGGCGGTCGCTGTTGGCGGCGTGACGGTGTCTCGCAGGCATGCGACATAGCTGAGAGGGAAGGCAGCGGTGGTGGCATCCCTGGTCGATGGTGCCCCTCTGCCGGCTTCAAGAGCAACGGAGGCGGTTGCTGATGCCGCAAAACGGAGGAGCGAGACGGCGACGCCGCTGCAGAGGCTACGGCCGCCGCTGCGACCACCGCCCCTTTTGGTGGATGACTGTGAGGCGGATGAGCGCAGCGGGGCCTATCACTGCCCACCACAGCGGCGTCCGACGTGCCTCGAGGTGTCGTGGCAGAAGGGTCGACATGCGCGATGCGATCGTGCGAGCTGCCCGCGATGCCTGGCGGTGTAGCGGTGCGAGATGGCAGCAACGACGTGGCAAGCGCGGATGTGGCTACCACAGGCTCGGAGAAAGGGTGCTGCTGGAGCATGAACGCACGCGCTGGGCTTCCACCGCGACCGTTACCGTGCGCTAGATGTGGAAACACGCTGGCTGTAGAGGACGACCTGGAGGCCGGCTGCATCTCTTGGGAGAGGTACTGGGCGCCGCTAGTGGAACGCATGTCCGCGGCGGCGGGCTCGATCGCGGTGAACACCAGCGGCGGTGTAGAAGAGTCACTTCCCCCAGCTGCGGGCATCTCAGTAGTCGCCCCTGGCATGCTCCGCGATGAAGGAATCACCGACATGGTAGGGAGAACGGCGAATAGAAGCGAGTGTTGCTGCTGCTGTTGCTGCTGTGACATGGTCGGAGAGGGGCCTGGCTGTGCGCTGCTCATCAACGGCACTGCCGCTGCTCCTGCTGCCGAGGAAGGCAACGAAATAGATGAGTGCGCTTGCAACGTGGAAGGCCAGCGTGACGTCGACAGACTCGGCACGCCGCCCTCGTGGCTGTGAAAGGTGAGAGGGCGGCTGTCCCGAGCGTGAGGCGCAGTAGCGGTGGCAGAAGCACGTCCGTTTCGGGGCGGGCAGAGTAGGCCCTGTGCGGCCTCAGCCGACGATAAGGGCGGCGGGCGGCTCAACAAGGGGTGATCCACCAAGTGAGATGGGACAACGTCAGTATGCCCCTTTCGAGGCGTTTGGGGATGGTAACGAGTGCCGGAGGGTCGTGAGTAAGAGCGGGGCAAGTTGCACGTGTCGTGCGCCGGCTCGGTAGTTGAATGAGCCAATGTTGTTCCAGCTGTGCTCGCAACCGACGACGCGGCGGCGTCGGCGTCCGCGGAGGGAGAAGACGGAGCCAGGAAGAGAAGCGGGGTTGAAAGACTTACGCGATGCAATGCACCATCTTCAGTGCCCATGCCTCTGTCGTGGTCATCTCTGCTAAGCTCGCTCGGTTCTCTGAGACTCACGCGGGTTCCAGGGGCGCTGCTGTGGCTCTCCTCTTGCTGTCCGCCACGGACGCTGCCGAGCAGCCCACTTTCGCGAGCACTGGGGCTCTGTCGGTCATCCGCGTCGCTGCTGGCGCGGGGAGCCGCAAGCACCCTCCCTCGCTTGGACCAGTGCAACTGACGCGTCCCCGGGGACAGTAACTCGGCAGACGAGTGCAGCCCCAGCATCGACGCCGGCCCTGAATGACCTCCAAATGGAAAGGAAATAGGCGACAGAGGCGCCGAGAGTGAGTCGCACGGCTGCCGCATTACAACCGCCGCCGCCGCGTGTGATGGCGACTCAGCAGAGTCGCCTGAGGCACGTGGTGAGCGTTGCGGCGCCACGAGGCGCTGCGTGAGTCCCGTGGCGGTGCGGCACCGCTGCTGCAACTGCTCGATGAGCGGCACACCGCTGCGCCGGACACATCGCAGCAGCCTCAGCTCACGCTGCTGTGTCTGCTGCTGTGGTACAGGTGTTGGTGGCGTAGGAGGAGGCGGAGTCTGGAAGAAGCTTGCAGGAGGCACAGCGTTGGGTGTGGGGGGGCTGACGACCGATGTTGCCGTCGCAGCCGTCGCAGCGGGCAGGGAAGACGCCGCCGACAGAACGGGCTGCTCCCACGTCATCAGCTCGCCGGAGGAGAGAAGCATCGGTGTCATCGCGTGGCACCGCAGTAGCCGCGGCATCTTTCGAGACACAGCTTCTGCGCGCAGGCGTGAGACAAGAGACGCGGCGCCGGCATCCTCGGCCGTCGCTGTCGCAGGGGGAGACCGACTGGCACTGATGTCATGAACGCCGCCAAGGACGCTGCCTAGAGTTCCGTGACCGGCGTCGGCGAGCGGGTAGGACTGCGCGGTGGAGCAGTAAGCCGCGGTGGTGCCGGTTGTGGAAGGCAAGGAGGCGCTCGCCACTGTTGTCGCCGTTGTGTGAACCCCCGAAAGGGAGCGAGAGACTGCCATTGGCGGCGGCGGCGGCGACGACGGCGCTGTCCAGGCTGAGGGATAAGTTTGCTCAAGCATGGTCGATACGCCTGCTCAGGAGGGCGCGAGAGAGGAAGAGAGAGGGAGTGGCAGCTGATAGCCGCGCTAAGCGACGGGATCAGGTGAGGGCCACGGAGTAGAAAGGGCCCACGGAGCACAGAGAGATGGCGAGACAGACACACACACGGGGCAGCGAATCACAAGAACAAAACAAAGCCTTTGGTTGTTGTTGTTTTTTTGCGGCAGCCGAGGCAGGAAGACTCACGTTGGGGGAAGAGAGCGAGACAGACAGACACACCGATGCAGACTCAATCACACATGCAGTCGTCTATATGCATGGCGGCCCATGTGCTGCTCTTCCCCTCCACCCTTCCCTCCCCTCGTCGGTGTCTCCTTTCTGACGCACCCTCACCTTAGCTAGCCAACGGTATGCCCGCTGCGTAGCACAAAGTCCTCCGCGAGGCGAGGGCGTCAGCGAGGGAGAGAGGAAGACAGACAGACAGGGAGAGCGGTCAAGACAGCGCTAACGTGAGAGCAACAAGGCGCGATGGTAAAGGAAGCCGCGCAGCAGCGAGTGTGACGGTGTGAGTGCCTTACGTACAGGCGTGTCTGATGTGTGACTGCGCGTCTATGTATGCGGGTGCGAAGACTTGTGCGGCGGTTGGCACGCGCACGCTCCTCGTGAAGCAGATGTGCAGCACCTGCGTGTGAACGGAAAACAAGATAAGACGGAGGAGCAAACTTAGCGAGGAGGGAAGGAAGGTGTGACGAGTAGCAACGAAGAGAAAGCCAGCAAGCTGGGATGATAAGAGTGCATCTGACGTAAAGACAAGCGTGAAGGCCACGTCGCGGCGCCGTGTTCGCGAGGGAGGGGGTTGGGGAAAGGGAGGAGAAGGGCTAGCGAACTCTCGCATGCTTAGGGCCTTCGATGATGCTCGAAATCCCCCCCTATGCGTCATCCGCCCGATGGGGTGGCCATGGACGACAAGTCCCAACTTGAATGCATGGAAGGGCGATACCCTTTCCACAGCCCATACGTGACACACACACACACACACACACACCGCGCCCACCGTCACCCTCCCCCCCCCCGATGCGGTGCTTCGCTGCCATCGCGCCGTTGCACATGCGCTGCTGTGCATCTTTGTCTGTTCGGTTCGTGTGCAAGGAGACTCAGAGACACAGAGAGAGAGAGGACGACGCCGTGCCTGTCGCACACCCACCGACGCCACCTCCCGCCATCCAACGAGGATGGCGAAGAGCAAAAGTCGCAGGGCATGGATAGGTGTGAAAGGGTACGCAGGAGTTTGAGTGGGGCCCTCATTCTTGACAAGCACTTTGCCCAGCATCACTGTCCCCCGCCCCCCCTTCTCTTCTCTGCCTGCGTGGGTATGTCTGTGCGTGCGTCCCGCTTTCCATCGCAGCCCATGTCCCAAGGGGGAGAGACAGAGAAGGAGGGGCGGGGAGGAATCAGCGCACAACATCGGCATCCCCTCCTCTGGCGCACCCCTCGCACCGCCCAGCCTGCCCGTTGCTCGTACACCTCCACGAGAAACAGAGACAGGAAAAACGAAACAGAAGGAAAAAAGGAAAATAGAAGAGAGAGACGGTGGCAGCACCGTGAATAGAGAGAGAAGGGCATCAACACATCGGCGCGCTTGAACAGCACAACGGCACAACGACACAACACACCAAAGGAAGATGCGAAAGCCGTGATCAGACATCCTCAAAAAACAGCGAAAAGAACCAGAGACGTGACGAAAGGCTGTAAAAAGACCACGTGGCCGTTGGGGGGGGGGTGATGGTAATGTTGTTGCGATGGGGAGGAAGACGGGGAGAGACCGCTGGCACGGTGTGTGGGGGGGGGGAGGGGGGCGTAGGAAGAGCACGAGCAGCAGCGTAGATACCATGACCCCGTTTTGGATCATACGACCTGACGGACGACACATCGTAAGAATGGCCCCAGAGCGCACGCGTCGAAGGGAAAAGAGAGAGGAGAGAGGAGGAGGCGAAGTCGATAAAAACAGAGAACAAGAGGAGGAATGGGTGCACGGCCGCATGGTGATGCGAGCAGCGCACACGCAAGGAGGGGCAATCAGAGGCGACATCAACCCCGAAAGCCCGCGTGGGTGGACCCTACATGGTTTAATTCAATGAAGGCAATGAAGGCAAAGAAGAGCGGAGCATGTATGGCGGGGCGTATCACACGACGCCGTCGACACAGGCAGAGGGAGAGAGGGAGGGAGAGGGGCGCGCGCAGAGGCAGCACCCCACGGGAAACGACAGTCATAGAAACGAAATACAAAAAACAGAGAGAGGAGGACATACGCAGACACGGATATACCTCGGAGGTGCACCGTGGCTGGGGCCCACAGTCGTGGTGGGTAAAGAGGGAAAGAAGGGCGAGAGGGGGGAAAGAGACACACACATAGATAGAAGAACGAACAAAACAGAAGATGCAAAACAGTCTGACGCGTGTGCGCTCCTCACACCCGGTAGTGTACATCTATGGCAAAAGGCGTGCGCATCTGTTTGCTTGGGTATGAGCGTTTATGCATACGTACGTACCCGTGTTCGCGTTCGCCAGCGTATGCGTAGGGCCGGCTGCCAGCTCAGAGAAAGAGGACGAGGGGAGCCCGCAACGGTCGGAGATGAACGACGGCCAGTCAGTCCCCTCTCTCTAGCCCCTCTCCTACTCCACGCCTCAGCTCGCATCGCTTTCTTTCAGCAGCTGATCGGGCCCTCTCATGATCTCCCTCACCACACGCCGCACCAGACTGTCCTTGTCCACTGTCCACTCCGCTTCAATGGGGCGCATCGGACGCAGCAGGCGCCACGGTAGCGTAAACGGACACTCAGCAGCAAGCCAATCCGCCTCCTCATCCTCGGCCTCGCCCTCTTTCTTTATATCCTCCTCGAGCCTCTCAGCCTCTGTTTCCTCGCCCATGCCGAGCAACCGATTGACGATCTCATCAAACTTCTCCGGGGTTGGAAGAGACTTCATCAGCCGCTGATGGTTCTGGTAACTCGCCGCCACCCACGCCTCCGGCATGTACGGGGATAGCTGCTCGAGGAAGGGCAAGCACAAGTCCTCCAGGCTAATGAGCACAATATCGCGGCCGAGACCCTTGAGGGGCTGTGTGCTCGTCGCACTGTCCAGCGCATTCGAAGCAGAGGCGTCTTCGTCCAGTGGCATTCTAGTCGCCTGCTGCCTCAGCTGCCCGTCCAGCGCCAGCAGCGGCGGACGCATAGAGGAGTGGCGACGCGCTGTCGTCTCGCTCGGCAGCGTCATGTCCGCCACACGGCGCGACGGCGGCGGGGTGTCCGCAGCTACCACGGCCTCATCGCCGCTGCGCTGCAGCGAGGTCATGGTGGAGGCTTGAGCAACGCCTTGCCGCCAAGGTTGTTGCTCTGCCAGAAGCGCCGTGGCAAACGTTACCGCCGGCGCGGAGACGGGTGCGCCGGGGCTTTGAGCACCAGACCGCCTCCGCAGCACTTCCTCTCCAACCCTCTCCCTATCCGCCTCATCCGTCAAGACCCTTAGCAGTTGCTGCTCCTGCAAGCGTTGCAGCAGTTGGTACTCCCGCTGGCTCTGCCGGTACACCTCCGCCGTGTAGGTGACGTTGCCGGACAGATAAACCTGGTAAGGGCGGAACAGGTACGCAAAGTCGATAAAGTGCAGCACCGCTTTCAGCAAGTCGGGCACGTGTGCATCAGTGATGTACGCACAGCAATTGAGACAGAAGTTGCCCGGCTGAGACGGGTACAGCAGCCGCGTCGCTGTGTCGGCCTGGGAGGAGGAGCGGTCGGTGTGGGTATAAGCACACATGCAGCCGTGCCGCCGCGCGTTCTCCTCCCCCATGCGCACGATGTTCTGCTTCAGCGTGGCATGGTTGCGCTCGTCTGTGGCCATGATAAGGTCAGCCAGCATATCGTACACCTGCGACTCGCGGCTCGTGGTCCACTCCTTTACAACGGCCGGGTCGGTAGCGTCACTGGCGTCAGCAGTGTGAGCTGTGGCGAGGAAGGGAACAGGAAAGAAGTGCAGCTCTGGTCGACTCAGCAGCGCCATCACCAGTGCGACAGTGGCACCCTGCTGAGGCGACGCGTAACTGCAGAGCATCGCGTACGGGTGTTTCAGCTGTCCAAGCAGGCGGTTGTCGGCGCCTGTGTGAGCAAGCTGCTGCACCATGGCGGTGAACAAAAACGTCATCGCCTCATCATCGGAAAGTGCAGCGCCGGTGCTCCCTTCGTTGAGCCACTGGTGCGCCGCCATGACGACGTCGATGGCGTGCACCGGATTGTGGAACGGGTTTCCGCCGCGGAAGTACGTCGCGGCCACCTCGAAGAACCTCTTCAGCTTCTGCAGGTTCCATCCGAAGCGCTGCACGAACCCGTAGCGCAGAAACACGTTGAGGCACATCGCCACGTAGAAGGCGCAGCTGTCCGTGAACCTGTATGCGTCCATCAGCTTCAAGACGTTTGTTGGGACCGAGGCCTGGTCGATGCCTGCAATGAACGGCACCCCAAGCCCCCTCAGCGCCTCGCGCGTCACGCTCTCCGTGACTCGAACAGGCGTGTGACGACAGAAGGAGCGCAAGAAGCGCGGGCCCGAGCGGCGCTGCGCCCCATTGATGTCATCGAGGATGAAGCTCGGCATAACTCCGTCCATGGGGTCTACACCGCCGTTCATAGACGAGCGGCTCAAGTGAAGCACGGAGAAGCGGCGCAGGCGATTGCCGTTCACGCCGTCGCCGATGGACGACATGCCAGCGGTGTGGCTGCTGTTAAAACTCGGCACGTCGTCATGCAGCGATAAAGAATCTTGGCCGGCGACGTCGAGGAGCGTAGCGGCGCCATGCCCCCGGGTCGCACCAGCGCAACCGAGGTGGCTGCTGGCGTTGGAGACTAAGCTGGTCGCCCTCCGCGGCGTCACGGACGCCTGGCGTGTGCCTTGAATCACTGTGGATGGCAACGGAGCAAGCTGCGAGAGCGACGTCTCCAAGCCAGGTGCGTGTGAATCCATGTTCGGCGGCTGAGCCCACGCGAACGGAGTGGCGGAGGCGTTCACCGCAGGCAGGGTCAAGATGGTGCCGCGATGAGGGAGGTGGTAACGCTCACCGTCATGGGCGGCAGCGCCGCCCCACCAACGTGGCAACTGGTGCGAGTCGCCGCCGCTGAGCAGGGACGAGTTGGTGTGCGATGACGGCTCCCGGAAAGGGGTGCAGGGAACGCTCGCACCCTCCGTATCAACCGCAATGAGGGAGATGACGTCCGGCACTTCCGTGGCCGCCACCGGCTCTGGGGCATCGCCTGAAGCAGCCTCTGTGGCCGCCGTCAGCGGGCGCGCAGCCATCACGGCCGACAAGGTGCTGCTCGGCCGATCCCGTTGCAGCAACAGCTTGAGCTGGGCTTCTGCCTCTGCATTCGCGGGCTGCTCTGAAGGGATGCTGTCGGTGCATCGGTGGATTGATGCAGACTCAGCGGACGCAGGCAACGGCGGTGGGGCGGCAGCGGCGGCGTCGTTGCTGCCGCACGGCGCGTTCGACACGGCGCTGTGGTCGTCGCTTACGGTGCCATTACCTTGGAGGGATGACACCCCAGAGCTGCCGCTCTTGGAGACGTCCATGGCCGTCATCAGCAGACTGGGTGGCGTGATGGCACGCGATAAGCGTCTGGCCGGCAATTTGCGTGCCGGGTCACTGGCAGAAGCCGCCGCGGCCATCGATGGCAAAGGAGCGCGGCGAGCCAAAAACCCCGCCGCTGCCACGGCAGCCCCCCCCTCCGCCACCTTGAGCGGAGCGCTCGCCAGCGACGGGAATCGCGTCTGTGGCGCGACCAACGAGCCGGTCGGTCCCTCGACGCGCTCGAGCACTGTATTCGCGGTAGCAAGGCTGGAGTTGTCGCCATCTGCGCTGAAGTCACGCTCACAGCGTGAACGGCCCTGCGAGAAAGTCGCCCCCGAAGTCGCCCCAGACAGCGCCGAAGTCCCAGACGAGCCGCTGCCGACGTGCACCAGTGGCGTTGCCACACGCCGGACAAGATTTTGGGGGTGACGCGAGAAACGCTCCCCGAGCAGCAGTGAGATGTTCTGCTGCTTCGCTGCCACCAGCTGGGACGTTGTCGCGTGAATCGCTGCTTTGGTGGCTGAGTGCAGTGCAGAGGCGATGCAGCGATGCGTCGGGGAGCCTGCAGGGCTAGGAGACTTTGAGTGGAGAATGATGGTGGAAGGGGCCATGTTGGCACCCGTGCAGGACCCCGTCGCCGGCCAAACTCCACTAGATGGGGCAGTGGGAGAACTGAAGCCGGCGTTGCTGCTCTGGTTTCGAAGTGAACGGCACTGGGAGTGCTGTCGGCGCAGTCGCGAAGTCTTTCGTAGGCCTTCGCCGGAGCAACGTTGATGAGCCTCCGCCGAGTCGTTGTCATTGCCAGCACCGCTGGCGAGCGGATCATTGACGGTGGAGCAGGGCCCCCCCCTCTCCACTGATGGCACCACCGCCGAGCCTGCCAAAAACGGCAGTGAGGGCCCTGATAGAGGTGCTTCGATGTCAGCCTTCGACGGCACCGTGGCAACCACCGACGTGGCGCTGCACATCGCTGGCGCGAGCGCAACTGCGCCTCCATCGACCGCCGACGTCAGAGCACTGGGGGCGCTGCCGCTGTTTGCGTTGCACACACATCCGATGGTAGATGGGGTGAAGGACGGTTCGGAAGAAACATTGACGCGGTCCAGAGGGCTGCCCTGCCGTGGTGAGAGTTGCTGCTGCTGCTGCTGCGTTTGACAATGTGGGTAGGTGAAAATCGAAAAGGACACTGCCGGCGCGGGCCGTCGCGGTGGGCAACTGCCACCGGGGATGCGTGGACTTGTCGGCTGCCCCAGTGCCGAAGCTGGCAGGGCGGTGGGGGCGAGTGGTCTCGCAGATGACGAGGAGACAACTACGACAGCAGCGGGAGGTCGCGCAACGGTGGCAGGCGATTTGGCTTGGAGAAGCTGGGCGGACACCCACTGCTGCAGCATCGCCGTCGGTACGTTGCTCTGAAGCAACTGCTGCAGGTGCTCAAGAAGCTGAACAGACCGCGTTTCAGTAGCGGGGGTAGACTGGTTTGGTGTAGGGACGTGGCTGCTCATCGGCACGCCTGCCACCAAAACCGCTGGTGGAGAAGCGAAGTCACAGCGAAGAGAAGACACACCAACGGCAGTCGGCCCAGTCGCCGACGTGTCGATGATGGTGGGGGGGCAACTCTGCTGCGACTGGCCCCCACCGCGGCCTAAGTGAGCCACCTCTCCGGCATTTGCCAAAGCGTGCTGACCGTGGGTGGGAACGGCGTCGCCGAAGCAGAAGCTGGCAGATGCGCTTGGGTGTAACGGATGACTGCGCCCGCTGGAGGACCTAGCAGAGGTCGCCCCTGTGGCGCTGAGTGGAGCTCCCAGCTCGGCTGAGGGGGCTACGCCTCCTGCCTCACTGCCTGAACGCCCAGGCATAGCCGTCGGAGGCTCCACGTCGGATGGCTTCGGTGTGCGACCGCGATTCGGAGTCGCCCGCAAAACCACGGATGGAAAGAGGAAAAACAAGCTGAAAGATAAAGGGCGTAAGAGCCCACACAAACACGCGCGTGCACAAGTGATCGCCCGTATGCCTGCCTCCAGGGGAGTCGAGGAGGGCGGGTGGGGGTGAGTAGAAGCGGAAGCGGAGAAGCAGCACAGCGGTCGGCACGTGTGGTGACGGTGTAAGCGAAGCGCACGACAGAAGTTCCAGTGAGAAACAAAACAAAAGGGAGGGCTGCGAAGAGGGCTGGAAGTGGTGGGCGGAGGTGCAGTATAGAGGAGGGAGGGAGCGTCGTGGGAGAGACAGGCACACAGACACGCGCACGACACCAGCAAGGAGAAAAGGGGCTACAGAGAAGGGAAGTAAAAGAAACGAGGCACCGACAAGAAATAGTGGGAAGAGCGACGTCGGAGAGGTTTGACGGGAGGAGAGGAAACTGCACGACGGGGCGAGGCGCGGCGCGCCTGAAAGACGGCGGCGGAGGCCGACAGAGAGAGAAAGGAGAAAAGCGAGGAGCCCTCAAAGCGAAATAAAGGAAGAAAATGCTCGTTGTGCATGCGTGGATCCTGTGAGTGTGCTGGAGAGGCAGGCGGGCAGGCAGGAGGGTTGGAATGTAGGTGAGAGGGGCGAGAAGGGGCACAGGAGGTCACGCGTACGAGGACGAGACACGCCGAGGGAGAAGTGGTGATAAAAGAGGAGGGCGTGGAGGGAGGAGGGAGAGGGGCTGCTGGTCAAGAGAGAGAGGCAAGATGATCCAGGAATACATACCGAACATAAACGAAAAGGAAAAGTCGCAGTAACATGAACGTGAACATCGACAGCAAAGGAAAAGCGAGAGAAGACTATAAGAAGGGGAGGCGTGGCGGCACGCAGGCCCAGAGGCAGAGAGGTTACGCTTTAGAGCTTGTGCGTGGTTGATGCACACATCAGCGTGCGTGTGCGTGTGCGTGGAGGGCGGGAGGGCAGGAAGGTGATTTGTCGTGTGCTTGCTCGCTTCCGCTATAGATCTGCCCGGATCTCTGAGCGCGTGCGCAACGCGCAGATAGGGCAGGGTTGTCCAAGGAGGCAGGAGGTAGGAGAGGGTGCTAAGAGGGTCACTTTTCGCGTCACAGAGGAGCGGGACGGGGCGGATGGCTGCTGCTTGCGGCGAGGTGCGACGTTCTCTGCAGTCCGGCTCAATGGCTTAGACGGTCACGAACGTAAGCTTCAACACACAAGAGTGCAGGCGCCGTGCAGAAGTAGCAGGCACGCGGTCCTGCCCCTTGACTAACACAGAGAAGGCCTCTTTCTTTCTCTTTCAACGTATCCTTCAACCATGAACAGGTCAACCAACACGCACGCATGCACCGCCCGCAGCGCACCCACCCCTGTTGCGCCCACGTCTATGTAACGGACACCGGCCAAGCACACGCACCACACACCGCTGGATACCGTTCAGCCCACTGCAGAGAGCGCAGGCGAGGCCCGCGGATTACCCTCAACATCACCGAAACGCAGCAAAGGCAGAAAAGCACTTGGCGGATGCGCATACTTGTTCCATCGTCGACACCATTCGTAGGGAGCTGCTCCCAACGTGGTCATGACCGCATGTCCCTCCGGCACTGCGACATCCCACACCCGTCCGCCGGCGCCAGGGAGTCCCGCGACCGTGCCCGAGGGCAGGTTGTGAAGGCTCTTTGTTCGCCCACAAAGCGTGGGCGCCGGACCCTTGCACCGTGCACGCAGAGGTGACTCCGCACTGCCAGGGACGCGGATGGGCTGAGCACAGCACACGAAAGAAAAGCGGCCCTTCGCGGATGGTTGAGAGGCGGGAGACAAGCGACGTCGGAAACCCGCCGACATCGCGTAGGCTTGAGAGCGCACGCCCATTATCGCGCGCATTCGCCCTTTTTCCTCCTCCTCGCTCCCATCCCTTCCGCGATCCTCTTCCGCGCTTCCCAATCGTGCGCGCAGACACACACACACACACACACACACACACACACAGTGTGAGGTGCACACACCGTGAGACCGCATCCTCTCCTAATGTCGAAGCGCAGCCGGTGCCTACTCCCATCCACTGCAAGTGTGCTTCTCCTCAGCACTCCTCGTGAGGTGTGTAGGCCCGCCGTTGCGTGTCGCGTAAAACAGCTCCGCACTCCCAGACACCATGAAAGAAGCCCGAAGAGAGACGCAAACGCAGCCAGACACCTACACGCACAAGAGTGGGAGATGCTCACGCCAGGGTTCAATGCGCACTAGCAGAGCACGTGCGCAGCGCACCGCCTCAACGCTGCTGCAGCAGCGCGCTCTCCGTCAGCTCCTTCCAAGCCACACGCACCGACTCCAGCTGCGCGGCTGCGTGAGGGAAGCGCGTGCGAGCCACCGTGTTGCCGAGAAGAATCAGCCGCGTCGGCGTCTCGATACGAAAGAAGGGACTTTGCAGGAGGTGCTGGTGGCCGTCCACGTAGGCCGACTCCGCCGCCGCGCAGAGGACGTGGCCAAGGCAGTACGGCGACTCACGCAGCGTGCGTTCGGTACTCGGTGGCACCGAAGCAGTGGCAGCACTGCTGCCACGCAACTGGTCGCTGCCGAGGCGCTTCGCGGTGGCCGCTTGCGTTGGCAGCCGCGTGCTTGCCACCGCTGCCGCCGCCTTCTCCGCGTCCGTCAAGTCATGGCTGGGCAGCACAATGAGGAACAGAAGGCTCTGCATCGACTCCTGCGCACGCTTCAGACACGACAGCAGATGCGTCCCCATGTGCCGAAGAAGAGTCGTGTCGAAGGGCGGGTTGACTTCGACATGGCACCCTGGCGGCGGTGCAGCGCAGTCGGTTGGTATGGGCGCTCGCTGAGCGTGACAGTCGCCGCTGGCACCGCCGAACTGAAGGTCAAAGAAGGACCCCATGCTTCCAAAGTGCCTGTCTGTGTCGGGGAACAGAGAGCCAAACTGAGGCAGCTGCGCGTTCAGCGGTGACGCGAACGCCTCGGCGCTGATCTCGAAGGCGGCGGCAAGGTGCTCCATCACCGGGGGCGGCAAAGCAGCCTGTGGGCCTTGGTTGTACCCATGCCCCCCGAAGAGCGTACGATACCGAAGGAGAAGGATAAAAAGTCGCCCAAGAAAGATGCGCTCTTCGGCTGTAGTTGTGGCCGTGGTCAGGGTGGTGCTGGCTATGGCGGTAGCCGCGGGAACACCAGTTGGTGGATCGTCATCGGCCAACAACAGAGGAGGCGAAGAGGCGCTTGGGTGGTCGATCCGTCCAGCAGACAGGGGTAGGCAAGGGACCCTTTCACCGGCAAGCGGCATTGTCGACGGTAAGCATGCGTCCCCTCGATGAAGCGCCACAGTGCTCCAGCTAGAGTCGCATGACGCTTCACTGTGGACATCAGTGGTTCCTGATGCAGTTAGGCCAGAAACCGCTTGCGGCCTGCCTGTAAGGCGTCTCAAGAGCGACGTCGCGAGCCACGAAGGCAATGAAGCCGGCAGAGATGCGCCCATCTGCGCCCCTTCGGGGCTTTTCACCCTCGCCGCTCTGCTTTCGTCGCTGGCGCCCTGGTCTGCCTGTTGCGGCTCCAGCGACGCGGAACGCGTTATATCGTAAAGAGCAGCCAGTTTCCAAGCAGAGCGGAGCAGCACCTCCACTGTTGGCGACCGCGTCGCCTTGGTTGTAGCAGCATTGTGGCTGTATCGCACTGCCTCCTCGCCTTCTTCCGCGTCCTCTCTTCTCCGCTTGGTGTAGGCAGCACTGGAGGTTTCCGTGTCTTGCAGACGGGGTCGTGCCGCAGCTGACGAGGTGGGTGTTGCCGCACGTCCGCTTGCATGCCACTCGCTTCCTAGCAGGTCACTGGTACTGTCCGCCGAATCCTCCAGTGTCAGCGCGCGAAGCTGCACAGATCCTCGAGCATGGTCCACGCGCACCTGCAGCAGCACCGCAGGTGCGGCAACCCCCGAGCACTTAGCAGAGGTGACAGCGGCGCCTTCTATGGCACACGTCGCGACTTCTCTCGAGGGTACGCGGAGCAGCACAGATGAGGGATTGGCGGCGTTGATTGCTCGATGAATGCGTCCCGCTAACTCCAGACGCAGCTGTCGTGCGCACAAGGCAAGCTGTAGGGCCAGCGCCGCTGCGGCCTCGGGTGGGTCAGGCATACCGGTTCCTTTGCCGGGGCGCATACCGCTACAGTCACTGCTGCTGTCGAAGGCGGCGGTATCGCACGAGATGCGACCGTCTGCGAGCTTGTGTTGCTGCTGCTGAAGTGCGCGCAGGAAGAAGACATAGACGCTGGTGTTGACGCCGCGTTCGCTGTAGAGCTCGTCACAGGGCAGAAGTGGGTCCACATAAAGCGCCACAGGAGGGTGCAGCAGCAACGCATCGCGGTCGACGCGCTCACAGGTGATGCTATTGTTCTCGGTGTCGGCAACGGCAGAAATCGCAGTGTCTGTGCTTGCCGTTACTCTTATCGCCCTCCTATCACACTCTTCCTCCGCCGTGAGCGGCACGACGTCTACCCAGTATGCCCCGCGCGCCATAGCTGCCGTTGAACGCACACGGAAACGCTCTTGACGGCGCAGCATATGCTCCGCCTCCGACGAGGACGCAGACGTGCGACTCAGATACGAGGACGATGGTGGCGCGGCACCACCTCTCTCTGTCATCATCTGCGCCGGCGAATACAGCGATGCTGCCGGACCTCCGGGGGAGGCAGTCTGATCACCGCCAGGAGCGGGGGCAGCCGCCCCTCTGACTACTGCCTCCGCTCCCACTGCCTGCTTCACGACGGTGGCCCCGACATCGAGTGGAGTGACAAGGCGCCGGCAATCCCATTCCGCGTAACTGTGAAAAGTGTGCTGATCCACCTCGCCGAGGCTCTGCATGACCCACCGGGACGGCATCTCAAAAAACTCATGGTGAGTCACGAGAGGCGGAGAGGAGCGACGAGGATGCGACGTCACCGGCGTCGCGGAAAGGGAAGGCGGCGACGGTGTGGGCTCGTGCCGGTGTCCGTTGGTGCCGGGCCCGGTTTCCTCGGGCAGTCCGCACAGTCGGCGCAGGTCTCTCTGCGTCAGTGCCGTGAAGGCGGCGTGACGCCAGCACTCTGCGGCCACGGCAGTCGCTACAGAGGCTTCGTCGTCCCGCGGCTGCCACTGCGTCGACACAGAGGGAGAGCCCCCCGCCGTGCTCGACTCCATGAACCCTGTCGTGTCAGAAATGGGTGGAGTAAAACGAAGATAATACTCGGTGCGAGAGCATCGGCGCAGCGTATAGTGCAACGGACATGTCAAGCGAGGTGGAGAGGAGGGCGACTTGGCGGCCATATCGGATGTAGCGGTACCGTAGCCCTCAGAGTCCACAAGGTGACCGTCATGCACGCCATCAAAGAGCGGCGACGACAGCGGATGGGAGTAACGATGAGCGAGTGCCTGCTGCATGATGAGCGCCACTCGATCCCGCTCAAACACCTCCGCCACGCCATCGCGCGTGGTTCGCGCATTCATGTGGAATGGCGAAAGGACGTGGGGGTGGGTATGTGGCGGCTACCAAGTTCTTCGCCGGTGTGAGGCGGCACGAATGGCAGCAGATGAGAATATGTCCAAAGAGAGAGGGCAGAGCAGAGCAAAAGCAATGATGATTAGAGGAAGACGCAGCCACTATGCTACAGAGGCCGGGAGGGGGACAGGTTGAGTGCGACAGAAGGGTAGAATCTCCATCGAAAAGAGGATCGGTCATTATAAGTCTGCCTCGCGCTGCCGCCACTCGTCCTGCTACACCTTCCACCACCCCACACACACATGCGCACTACTCTCCTTCGCACAGTCCAAGCATTCCCCCTTTCAGATCTGCCTGGGGCCAGAGTAACGTAACTCACCAAAAAAAGGGGGTTCGAAAGAGCAGAAGACTTAGTCGCGTCCTCCGCCTCTTGCCCCCTTCGCTGCGCATTCATCAAGCCACGCACGTCGGCTCCGATGCCGTGGCAGGCTGTTATGGGAACATACTTGCGCCCATACACCATCTCACATCACCTCCCACGCAAAAAAAAAGAAAAAGCGCATCCACGTGCACTTTCTGTCGCCTCCATTTCTGGACGCTTAGGGCTGGTATTGTCAAGGGCGATACCCAATCTTCTGGTGTGCTTCCTTCCGTGTTTCCATGTTTAGTTGCGTGTTTGTGTGCGTGTCTTTTCGATGGACGTCATCGTCGCCCACTCGTCACGCAAACGAAGAAAACATGGTTCATGTGTTGCTCATCCCCCCCTGTTGCGGCCTGCTGTTGTCGTCGTCTGTCCTCATCGCAAGGGAGAGACACAAGAGCGACGCGCGGCAGCGCGAAAGAGGACGAGGAGGGCAGAGGGCAGCGGGAGAGAGGAGAGCAAAGGGGAGAGGGAGAGGGAGGGGGTGGGGGCAATACAAAAAGAACGAAAACAAAGCGCACACGTATATGCGTATACATATACATGTGTCTGTATACGTGTGCATCAATGACGGTGTCAATGTGCCGCTGTGTATATATGTATTGTACGTGCCCACTATATGCATTGCGCATTATACACACACACGTATACATGCATATATACGCATACATATGCGCACCTATACATATATATGCATATATGTGTACCACCATCACCGCCTCCACAAGGGCGAGTGCACGCGCACAAGCGGAACACCAACTGACAAGACAAAGCAATACTACGAACCACAGAAAAGGCACACCGGTGGAAAAGGACAGAGATCCCGTGAACGATGAGGTCTTCTGCCCTCCTCCTCCCCCTCCCTCGTGAAAGGAGTAAGGGACAGGGGCCGGAATGCTCGGAAAAAGAGAAGACAAGGGAATTCGATGAAGCGGAGAGGCAGGGAAAGGGAGGGAGGGGTATATGCGAGCGAAACAAACTTGAACTATGAAAAGGGCAGAGGAGGAGGTGGTGGCCGGGAGGCAGGAGGGGCTGGCGAGAATGGAGTACACGCGCACGCACACGCCGTGAGAAGAGCGGAAGAGGTGACAAGAGGAGAGTTGGTGGAATAGGAAAACGTGAGGCTGGGGTCAGCGACTGCAACGCAGACACATAGCGCACAGAGACGAGAACAGCACAGAAGAGAGAAGGCGGAGAAGGGAAGGGGGTGTGCCGCATGAGGAACAACGTTTCGCGCCAGCCTTCCCGTCAGGCTTGCTCTCCCGCTCTTGGCGCCGGTGTGTCTCCATCTACCTATCCCACTATTCCCTCAGACACGCATGCAACACGCATGCGCCATCAATGCAGATAGCAGAGTCACCCGATGCACAAGAGAGCGACATGCATCAGAAGGCAAAAGAGCTGCAGAGCTTAGGAAGACAGCTCCATAATCACCGCCCTCCCTATTCCCCCGCCCCTCCGCCTCTCTCATGTTTGTCGAGCATCTCGTCGGGCGCTCTCAACGTGGGTGCGCCCGCTGTTTGAGGCGCGCGCAGATAGGGCAACCGGAGACTTGCCTACAGGCGGCAATACTTCTCCTCCGACTGTGCCCGTGCCGGCACGGGCACTCGAGCTCGGTGGAGGTCCACGAGCTGAAACGACGGTAGTGCTGGCACCGGGTTGCTTCACTTCGCCGTTGCTGAAACGTCGGCGATAGCCGCCACCCGTGTTGCTGTTGGCGGGGGTGCTGCCGCTGCTAGTTCGGTCCACCGGTGGTGATGTACGGTCCTCAGTTCCGTTTGCGGCACCAATTCCATTGCTGTGTGGCGGGTGCGATCTCCCGTGCTCGGCGGTGCCGAGGCTGCCATCGGAACGGCTAGCGGGGGCAATCCCAGAAGCCCGTAGGCTCGCACCGCCGCGGAGGCGGCTGGTGCTGAACTCAGCGTCAGGAGTGGCCCTAACACAGTCCGCGCCGTTCGAGCTCGCCTGCAGGGATGGGGACTGCCTCTGCGGGGACTGCTGCAACGGCTGCTGGCTGAACCGCCGTTGCTGTGATGATGACTCGGGCTGCGTCTGCGACGGCAAGTCACCGTGGCTCGCCACAGTGCTGGACACTGTGCTCTGCCGCCGCTGCTTGTTATCCTCCATGCGGTCCTGACGCTCCTGCCGTAGTCGTTGCTTCTCACGCTCCTGCTCGTACCTCTTGCAGAAGTTGGACAAAACCCGCAGCACCTCATTCAGCGAAAAAGTCTCTTTCTTCTCGCACAGGAACTCCTGCAGGCGCTCCGCCTTACCGTTGATCGACTCCGCCAGCTTCTCGACGCGCTCCAGCTCCGGTAACGAGCGGTAAATGAACTTGCCGAGCACGTTCGTCCAGCGCACATCGTTCTTCAGCTGCTCAATCAGATGCTTGCACTTCTGCAGGCGGCCCCGCAGCTTCTTGAGTTCCTGCTCAATGCTGGCAACGTCAATGTCACGACCCTCGTCGACGGCCGGCATCAGTTCGCTCGAAATCGCCTGCAGGTGCGGGTTCACTGTGTCCAATATTTCAGCCACGTACTGCAGTAAGGTGCCTTTGCCGTCTGTTGTCCTAAAGTCCATGATTTGCGGCAACTGCGTGATGGGGAACCCCTTGGCACCCTGGAAGCGGCTGCCAGCGTTCAGGAAATTGCTCACCTCGAGAAGGAAGTACAGCAGGTCCGGCAGCGACGGGGAGGCGAAGGTGGCGTCAATCGCCTTATCCGCCTTGCTCAGCTTCTGCTCCAGGTACTCGAGCCGCCCATGCAGCTCGTACCGCAGACTCCAGGCATGGATGCGCTCGGCGTAGTGGTCGATGCGCTGGGTCATGAGGAAGAAGCGGACGGCTTGCGGCAGCTGCTGTTCCTCTGCACGCTTCCACGGGCCGCCGTGCTCCTTCTGTGCCCGCGCAATGGCCTCGAAGTCGTCCGAAGTGGGAATGATCTTGAGAAGGCCGGAGATGCGCTCCTCGCCGAGCGTCAGGGTGTCGAATGTGCGCACACTCGCCTCGATCTGCTGAATGGGCAGCCGAATGAACTTCAGCACAATGCCGACGTTTCGATCACGGTTCACATCGAGAATGCGCTGCACGCGCGACGTCGCCTCGTCCTCCTCTATCGCGTGCTTTGGCGCCGCCTTTGGGAAGAGGGCAAGCAGCTTATCACGCGCCCCGGCTGTCAGCTCGATTGGCCGCGCAGCCTTGAAGATGGCGTCATCGGAGTCACCGACGGCGCCGTTGATCGGCACGTTGCGCGTTGTGCTGCTGTTTGGCACCGGGGCTGCTGCGCCGCTCGCGCCCTTTCCTGGTGGCGGCGGTGGCCCGTTACCCATCCGTGGCGGTGGCGGCGGTGGCGGCGGTGGCGGCGGTGGCGGTTGCTTGGGCCCGCCTGTCGGAGGAGGGAGGCCAGGCGGATGTGGTGGAGGCAAACCCGCAGGAAGGCTCGGAACGCCACTGCCGCCGGGTGGTGGGGGTGGCGGCGGCAGCGGCGCAGAGCTAGCGGGGCCACCTGCTTTGTACCCTGGCGGTGGCGGAGGTGGAGGCAAGCTGGGAGGAGGAGCAGGGCCCGCCGCAGTCGGCGCTGTGGCAGAGCTCGCGGGTGGTGGTGGCGGTGGCGGCGAGACGCCGCTGGCGGGCGCGGATGTGCTGTTGTTATCAGCGCTGCCGGCCGGCCAAAATGGCCGAAGAGAAGTTGTGTCTACAAGCTCCGAGGACAGTTGGTGTTGTCGCCGCTGCTGCTCCTTGTCCTGATGGCTCTCTGTGTTCTTGCCAAGCTGACTAAGGACACTGTTAAGCAGGCTCTCCGTATGCGGCGAGTGGAACGGCTGGCCAGTAAGCTGCTGCGACGCGATGAGAGCCGACCCAGGCGCTACGGATGCAAAGTACGTGCCGCTACTGCCTGCCGCACTGCCGACTGTGCTGTTCCACGCGTGGTCTGCCCTCCTCGCCTCCGCAGCGGCGCCTGAGCCGCGATAGTCATTCAGGTTCACCGCTGCAACGCTCGAACGGCGAGGAGCGATCACCCTCGCAGAGTGCGGCGATGGCGGCGAGCGTCTACTGGAGTGCCCGCTGACACTGCTGTCGGCGGCGGAAGTGCTGGTAGAGTCGTTGAGGGCGGCGGCCGAACTGCCAGTTTCGGCAGCGCCGCCGCCGGTTCGCACTACATGCAGCGACGGCAGATCAAGGCGGCCTGCGAGGCGCGTCGACACATTCTTCGCCTCTCGCGACAGGGATGGTCGACGCGACCGCTTTGCGGGCAGTGCTGCATGTTGAATCATGTCGGCGACGGCTGCCGCAGACGGCAACTCGTGCGAGGAGGCCCGCATAACGTTCAAGCGAGTCGCGTTCGATGGATGACGTGTCCCACTCGTACCGCGGTCGGAGAAGGGCGGCGTCGTCATGGACATCGCCGGGGAGAGCGGTCGTGGGTGCGGGCGACGCAAGTCGTGCGCCTTATCCGATCCACGCGATGCGCCCGTGTCTGGTGTCAACAACGATGGCGCAGTTTTGGTAAAGGCAAAAGCGTTCAAGGTGGATGTGGTTGGGGTCGAACTTCCGCTCCGGGACACGGGCTGCTGCCGACTCGCGCTATCGGCGCCCTCAGCAGCCGTGCAGCCACCGCCGCCGCCGCTGCTGCGGTAGAGTTGAAAATCCTGCGGCGACAGACTCGTCTTCACGACGTCCTCGCCGGTGGCGACGTCGATGACCTCGGCCGCGCTGTTGCTGATGCCGACGGCGCCGTTGAGCTTGTGGTATACAGCTTCAATCTCCTTGCGGTGGTCCGGCCGCGGCCGTGACCCACGTGTCGCAGCGGCGCGAGCAAAGATGTTGCTTATGGCGTCCCTGTTGCTGTTCTTTGACGCTGTGTGATCCTCTCGCAAGAAGACGCGTGCGTTCTCCATGTTGCCGTCTGTCAGCTGCAACGCCGTGCGGATTTCATCCGTAGTGCGGTCCGGGAACTCGGCCTGCAACTGGCGCGTCTCACCATTGGGGCTTTGACCTAGACGCTGCAGCAGCAGCGGCAGCTCCTCAGCCTCTGTGGCTGTGAGCACCTGCTGGCGAGACGCTGTGACATCGTTCGGCAGCGAGATGGACCTCTGGCCAGATTTCTGTGCGAGGATGGCGGCCGCCTCCTGTGCGTCGCCGTTGGTGACGTTCAGCGTCCGCACCACCTCGCCCTCCCACTCCCGCGGCAGCTCGAGGAAGAGAAGCAGTCGGCGTACTGTCTCTTGCGTTCCGAAGTGCAGCACGTCGATGTTCGCCGGCGAGGCAAGCTGCACATCCATTTCGCTCTGGAGAATTGCCAGCATGAGGTCGGTGTCGCCCTGAGCGGCAATCATAACGTCGCGCACGTGCTCTACAGTGACGCCGTGCGCCTCCGCTACAGACTGCAGATAGTCCTTCGACACCTCCACCGTGTTCGGCCGGGAGAAGCGGCGAAGAGATGCATGTGTGCCACTCGCCGACAGCGAGCCGCGCCGGCGACACTCACTCACGGAGGGGCGGCAGAGTTGCTGCAACGACGTGGAGGGGGAAGCTCCCGGCTGCGGCAGAGTCGCGCCGTCAATGCGTACGGTGCTGCGCCGCCGGGGATGCTCCGGCGAGCGCACGCGAGCGGGGGCGTTTGGCGAAGCAGTGGGTCCCCCAGTGTCGACTGTCACGCTGTCACTATTCATCACATCAGGAACGGTGAAGTTGCGCTCCGGAGTAACATCCTCTCCGGCCTGCGCGAACTCGACATACGTGCACGACCGCCTCACTGGGGGCGGGCGGCGGAAGGACATGGTTGTGCGCGCCTGAGCTACTCCAAGGTGGCTTTCGCTTGTTTCAGTTGCGTTGCCTCGCCAGCCGCATACGGGCTCCAGCGTGGTGATTTGCTTCCCTTTTGGAGTTGTTCTTTTTTTCTGTGTTTGCAACAGGCGCCGTGAAGCGTGCACCACGTCGTAGCTTGCTTTGAGCTGCTTGGGGCCCTGACTATCTGTGAGAGTGACCAAAATTTTTTGGACAGTCACACACACGCACACACACACGTAGCGGTTTGAAGAATAAAGATGAGAGGATACAATGCTGGGGGTGATGAGGTAGGGAAAAAGGTGGAAGAGAGAAGAGGAAGCAGAAAAATCTGTCCAACGTACGACACATAAGAAGAAAATAAGATTATACGAAGAGATAAAGACGCGAGAGGTGCAGACAGAGGGGAAAAAAAATAAAAGAGATGGGGGGAGAGAGTAGGGGGGTGGCGGCGAAGGCACCCAGAGGAAAGCGAAGCGCAGCTATATAAAGTGCGGCACGGCACAAACCACGGAAAAGGGCCACAGGCGAAACGGGGGAGAGCAAACAAACGCAAAGAACAAAGGCCTAAGAAGGAAAAAGGAAGGGCGAGAATGGAAAAGGTATGCACAGAAAAGTGAGAGAGAGCGACGCAGACGGAGGATGGCAATGCGAAAGAGACAGATATACAAATCAAGATATATTATATATATATATATATAGATATCTATAGCTGCAGCTATATAGAGGGAGAAGTGGATACACAGAGTCAGCGCAGATATCTACCGCAGCCAAGGAAACAACACAAAAGCTGAAAGGGCAAAGAGCGAGAAAATCTTGCTCGTAACCTCGTACGGCGCGTCGCGCAACTCCGCCCCCTCCCTCCTCCTCCTCTTCCTCCCCTCTTTTTTTCACGCGCGCTCTGGCGGACGGGCGGGCACTTTCCCCCTCCCCTTCTGCGGTGTTTGGGCTTGTCGCTGCTGCCGCCTCGTCTGTTTGGCACGTGCGCGTGCTCTCCCCTTTCGCCTTCCCCCTTTTACGTGTACTTTCTACCGTCTGTCTCGGAATTGAATCGGCAAAAGCACACCCCGCTGTCCGCAGAGGCGGCAGAGAGAGGGAGGGGAGGGGGGCAGCGTCGCTGCACGCACTGCACACCAGCACAGGTCTACACCGATAGGCACTCAGAGAGCGCGCTACTATGAGATGAGTGGCGAAGGCGACGACGACAAGGTGAAAGGAAGGTCCAGCCCACACCGGAAGGAGAGGCGAGAGACGGCAAACACAGAGATGAGCGAGCCCACCACAAGCGCAACGAAGACACGAAAAAAAAAGGATGAGCACACACACGCACTCAGAGACACGACACGACAAACGAGAAAAGGGGCAGATGAGGGGGGGATATAGAGAGAGACGATATATATATACTATAATAGCTGTATATAACTATATATATATATATATATAAACGAGGTGTGGGGAAAGCAATCCAAAGGCGCAGTGTGCAAAACGATGCGCGTGCGTATCTCGGCAGGGCCTCGAGCAGACAAGGCGGATACGCTACAAAAGGCCCGGGGCGCGTAAAAGGAGGAGGAGAGACAGACAGACGGGGGGGGGGGGCGAAGCCCAAATCCACAAGTGACGGCGTGCACGTCGGAATGAGGTATGAGGGAGATGAGGAGGTGGTAGGGGGTGCGGGCAGGAGAGAGAGACTGAATGAAGGCGAGTGGAGAGGGGTGGTGGTGGTGGTGATCGTCGTAGAGGACGTGCACACACACACACAGGGAAGACGGGGCCGATGTTTTTTTGTGCTTGTTTGTTTTGCGCGTGTGTACGTACGTCTCGTAAAATCCTTGATGTGTGGGAAAACACGAAGGATGGGGGAGGTACAGCGGAGGAGGGAGGGAGGGGGCGGGTGTGGTAAAACGGCGGGATTCCCAAGCGTGTGTTTGGCTGCGGAGAAGACAGACAGACGACGATGACGTGCTGTTGCTGAAAGACCGCCGCAGACGCTCACACACAACTATGCCACTCAGCCGCACGCAAGCACACACACACACACACACAAACCACGGAGGGGGAGGGAAGGAAAGGGGGGTATGTGCAAAGAATGAGCTGGTGGTAGCACGAGACGAGAAAGCGTTGGAAAGAAGGAGGAAGAGATGAAGGCAAAGGGAAGATGCAGAATGGGGTTGAGAATGGGGCTGGCGGTATATCACCTATAGCGCGCATGAGATGTGATGCTGAGAGTGGCGGGGGAACGCGCCCCGCTCTCTTTGCCTCCCTCCTTTTTGTGCTCTGCTTGCATTCGCGGGCCTCTCCGCCCACATCAGTCCGCTACATCCTCGCCTACGCGCATACTCACTAAGCGCCAAGCGGAAAGGGAGGAGGGGGAGGGCGCCAGAACAGCAGAGCAAGCCACGCACATGGCCTCTGAGTGCGCGTCCCTTTGAGCGCTCGCGAACGATGCACCAACCACCCCGTCGTGCCTCTCGACACATACATGGAGAAAGAAGGAAACCAAGGCATGCGTCCGCCTGCGCAACTCTGCATATTCGCCCTCATGGTTGTTGGTTTTGCCCTCGCCGCTGCTGCCAAAGACTATCGAAGTTCGTCGTCTTTATCAGTTCTTCGCTGCACCTCTTTAGTGGCCCGAAAAAGAAGAGGGTATTGGTGCGTGGGAAGCGTAAGCGATGATGCAAAGGGTATCCGACGGGAGCAAGGGAGCAGGAGGGGTGGGGGTGGGGGGTGCAGCACTCCTCACTCGGCCACTCATCTCCCCCCTACACCCAGCCGATGCCACCACTACTGCCACCGCTACCGCCGCCCTCACTCACCGCCCGTACCACAGCCACCATTGTCATCGCTCATCGCATTCTCGGCGCCACCAACTCGTCACCGCCACTTACCGTGAAGAGCATCTCGCTCCAGTCAGCTTGAGCTCCTCCCCATATTACGCACACGAGTTTTCAGATGCCTCTCTGCAGGCTCATCACGACTGCTACCACCACCACCAACGGGTCATATGCCTTCTCCGTCCTCGACCTCTTCCTCGTCTGCCTCGAACCGCACTGCAGCCGTGGCTTCAACTCCGCAGTAAGCCATGCTCGTCAAGACCGCGCGCATCTCCACAGCGTCCAAGTCCTCCGCCTCCAGCCGCGCCAAGGAAAAAAAAACGTCTGAGGAGACCTCATACAACGACGTCGCCTCTGCGCTCGTGACGCTTTTCGCCACACTAACTCGCAGGGCCAGCTGCCGAGTGCCCGCTGACGCCCCAGCTCGTGAAGTGACGGACGACCGATGCGAGATGACACACCGCACCCACCACTTCAACGCCGGTGCAGCATCTTCGGTGAGGTCGTCCTGTGATGTGCGATCGGCGCCGTCGCTGCCCTTGGACAACTTCAGCGTCGTTGGCGCGCTCCAGCGGAGCTGCGCAGTCACACCTACCACCATGGCTAGCACGCCATTCATCTCCTCAACGCGCCCCTTGGCACTGATCGACACCACCTGCGGCACTCCCGCAGCGTCCTGCGCTGCAGAGGCAAGCACGCGGGGCACCACCACCGCAGCGTCATCAGTAGTCAAGACACCACGCAGAGCGGGCTCCAGCTTTGACGCAGCTTCCGCCGGGTTCGTCTGCAGCTCCTGCAGCGTGCAGCTGCTTTGAATGGCCTGCCTGGCATCAACGGACGCCCACCTCGACGCGCGCCAGCACGGCAGCTGCGCCACCGGCGGCTCGCTGTCCCAACCCTGCTGTTGCAGGCACGCAACGAATCGAATCAGGCGAGCAACCGCCCACGCCTGTGTGTCGCCGTCCAGAAGCTCCACGACCGCAGTTACAACGCGACGCACTGTTGGGAGAATGGAGCGCACGTCTTGCACGAGGCGCTGAGCGGTGTCGTCCGACACAGCGTTGCAGAGCGCGTCGCGCGCCGGGGCCGGAACGGCGGCATGGTAGAGGCTGTGGCCAAAGTGCTCGTCGAAGGCGGCCGCCGCTGCGGTGCCCTCCTCGATCGACGAAGCGGAGCCGGCAGCATGGAAGTGGGTGGCAGGGAAGAGTCGACTGCAGTACGCGAGCACGAGCACATAGATCTTTGTCCCTGTGGCGCCGAAGTCGAGGTCGATGTAGCGCACGCCGATGGACTCTGGCAAAGCACGCGCAATGGAGTGCAGCGCCCGGTACTCCGCCGCCTCCGTCACCCGCGCGGCGTCGCCGAGGTGCGCCGGCGTGAGTTCGGCGCAGTGGTGTGACAGGATCTGCCAAAGGTACGTCGTGCAGTCATAGAGGGCGGCCTTCTTCTCGGCCTCGAGGGAGCCCGGCAGGACACGGACGAGGTCCTCTGCGGTGCTGACCGCAATGCAGTGGTAGGCGAGGGCCATACCGCGCGCCGTGGGTCGCAGAGGGGCGTGCGGGTCCTCGTCCTCCTCGGCCTCCCCGAGCTCTGCGTTGCTGTTACCGCCATCCTCATCCGCAGCGCCGTCGCCATCCGCATGGCGCCGCCGCACTCGAAGCTCCTCGATGCACTTCAGCTCCTTCAGCGAGGTCACCACATGCGAAGCGAAGCTGGAGGCGTACAGAGACACATCGGCCACTGTGGGCACACCGTAGAAGTGCAGGTTCGCCTTGGCGTGGTAGAGGAAGTAGTGCGAGGACAGCACACGAAGCACGTCAACGCGGTTGTGCGCCCGCCCTTGTGCGATGGCCGTATTCACCGTGTCACGGAAGTCGTCCGCGTACCGCAGACTCGACTCCAGCGGTAGCGGCTCGTTGAGCAGCTTACCCAACACCCACACCCGCGATGTGCGAGTGTACATCACCGCCTCGTTCATAGCGCGTGACGCCATCTGCATCAGCTCCACGACGGTGCAGTCCTGATAGCGCATGCCACGCTCGCCGTCCTCGCTCTCGAAGGCGGTCAGACGCTCCCCGCAGCACACGATGGCATTCGTGAAGAGAGCCGCCGGCAATCGCCAGGCCGCGTCGAAGGCGCAGACGAGGCGCAAGGGCAACAACGCCTGCGTAGTGGGGTAGACGGCAGGTGCGTCAACGAGCTCCTGTATCGCGAGAGCGTCGAGTTCGCTTGTTCCCTTGTGCATGTAGGCGACACCAGCCGCCAGGAAGAAGGCGAGTCGCGCGTCGTCAGTGGCGTGCTCGGTGGTTTCAGGAATGTAGTTGTCGCGGCACCGCAGCAGTATGCGCTGCGCCACCTCTCGCGCCTGGTGTGCCGTTGGAACGAAGATCACCGTTGGAACTGCGGCGTACGAGGGCCGGCGCAGCAGCTTCAGCGCTGCGATGACGCCGCTTTCGTAGCGGCTTCGGGGGCCAGGCAACTCCAAGCCAACCATGCGCACTCGCAGCTGCCGGTAGGAGGCGCCGTAATTGTACTGGTGGCTCACTGACACCTTCAACCAGCGGCCAAGCTCTGCGGTGCTGATCAGTGGGTACGTCAGTCCCAGCACGCGCGCGCGCCCTGCACCGCGCCGCACAAGGAACGGCTCACTGTTGAGCCGCGCCATGCACTCCTCCATCGCCTGCCCCTCGGGGGCCCTCAAAAGGTGCAGGTGATCAACGACGATGTGCGTCACGCAGGCCAGCGCCGAGTCACCGCGACGCACAAGGCGAATAAGATTCTCGCCGGTGGCGAGCACGATAGCGGCCGACGCCACCTCGACGGCGTTGCTTACCGTCTCGGCGTCGTCGGCGTCCGTGTCGTCGCTCACGCCGCCGGCGAGCTCCACGACACGCTGCTTCAACACCTCGCCAAACTTGTAGCGCCAGTCCAGCGCGCGGCGGTGCACGACGTCAGGGTTGCTGGTGAGGTAGAGAAGCTTGCCGGGAAGCAGCAGCGTCGACTGTGTGGCCGACCCCTCTTCTTCGTCCCGCTGCTGCTTTTGCTGCACCCCCGCTGTCCGCTCCTTCTCCTTCAGCGCCTCCTCGAGCAAAAACTGCAGGACGAAGAGCTCCGCGATGGCCGTCTTGCCACCACCAGGCGGAACACCGACGAGGAGGTTGTGTGGGTGATCCAGAAAGATGGGGTCCATTAGGTCCGACTGCAGCGCCGTGAAGTCCTGGAAGGGGAAGAGCATCTCGCCGACGGTGTGGAGCTGATACGGAGCGAGGCGCTCCGTAACAGACGTGATGTTCGCATCCTGAGACGGCGGCCGCTGATCCACCTCGCGCAGCGGCGCCGCCACGGGCGGCAGCAACGTGTTCAGCAGGCACACCGAGGTGAAGGCCGTTGCGGCCAGCCAGTGCGGGGAGGCCACACGCACGAACAGGTGCGTCGGCGCCGGCTCCACCATCGGCACCACCACCGGCGGGCAGGCGTAGGCGGCTTTCTCCAGCACATTTGCCAAGGGGATCAGGATGGACTCGTGGTGCAGCAGGCGGCCGTTCGTGTGCTCGATCATGAGCAGCACCTCGCACACCGAGCAGCCATGCAGGGACTCGACGTAATCGAAGTCCGGCAAGATGTCGATGTCCACGTAGAGCATCCCACGCGTCAGCGGCCGAACGGCAGCGTCGACGGCGTAGTGCGGCACAACATGGATCGCTTCGTACGCAGACTGCGCGCGCCGGTCGTCGCTGAGCTTCTCGGCCAGGTCCTCGACGCTCCACCGCCGCACCTCCTCCCACGGCACGCGCACGCGTTCCAGCGCCGGCAGGATTGCATCGAAGTGCTTCGCCGGTAAGTAATCGCGCACCTGCCGCAGCGGCGACTGCACCGCCCACTGCCGGTGTACCGTCATCAAGTACAGCTCGAGAAACTGCCGCGCCGTGCGACCGTACTCGCGAACGAGGGAAATTTCGTGCAGCGCTCGCAGGATACGCTGCGCGGAGTCTTTCACGTACACCATCTCGCTCATCAACGGCAATCCTTCCAGACCCTTCTGGCTGATGTAGCACTGGAGTAGGATGTTGATCTTCGCCATCGGCGTGTAGCGCGACTCCCTCACCGCCACCGGAGCGTTCTCCAGGAGCTCCTTGAGCTGCGCCTGCTCCTCCGCTCGTACGCCGATATTCGCGAATTCGCTAGAGGAGGCGAAGACGCGGAACAGCTCCACGTCCTGCATGGCGTTGCTCATCAGTCCCAGGTAGGCGGCCATGGATGTCACCGTGATGTAGCAGTAGGAAGCGATGCGGCCGTACGCGGTGCCGGCCACCTTCCTGGAGCGGGCGTCGTAGTCAGCCATCTTTGACTCCTTCAGCTCCTCACAAGCTGTGTGGACGATGTTGGCGAGGTGGTGCAGCAGCAGCGGATCACTGGCGCTGGCGCGAATGCCATACACCTCCGGCACCTGCCGCATCCGCACGTACAGGTAAGACCGCTGGAGCCACTGCACCCCCTCCTCGACCGTCTCCACATGGCCCAGGGTGATCTCGGCGTTGAGCATGTCGACCACCCGCCGCATCATCTGCGACTCAATGGGCAGTTGCTGGTTCAGCACGCTGAGGTAGTAATGAAGGTCATCCGGGGAAGTGATGATGGTGGCCCTGCCCACGGCCGCGCCATAGCCCGCACGGCCGGCTCGCCCGAACATCTGCAGCACGTCCAGCGCGCTCATTAGCTCCGACTGCCCCTTGGAGCCGTTGAAGACGCGAGTGCCCTTTATGATAACGCGGTTCGCGGGCAAGTTCACGCCCCAGGCGAGCGTCGACGTGCACACGAGAACTTTGATGTGGCGGTCTGCAAAGAGCTGCTCCACCGTGTTGCGCTCGTCTCGGCTGAGGCCGGCGTGGTGGATGCCGAAGCCGTCCGGCAAAAGCTGCTGCAGGCTGCGGCGCAGCACGGCACCACCGGCTCCGCTACTGGCCTCCACCAGCGCCTTGTGGCTGTCGCTGTCGGGGCGCACAAAGTAGTACCCGCGGCGCTCCTCGGCAGCGCGCTTCTGCAGGTAGCGCGCAGTGTGCTCGGTCTCCCGCCTCGAGTGCACAAAGATCATTACCTGCTCCTCGGCCTGCACCGTCTGCAGCACCTTGTCGTAAGCCACGAGGTTCATGACGGCACTCTGCGCCACGCCCTTCATCTTCTTGATGGCGCAGTAGGTCTGCTCCAGCGGGATGGGGCGGTAGCTGCTGTCGAACACAAAGAGACCGCGCTGACGGTTCACCTGCAGGAACGCCGCGACGTCCTCGTGGTTTGGAAGGGTGGCGCTGAGCCCGACCAGGCGAATACCGCCCTCGCCGCGAAGCTGCTGCTGCAGCATCGTGCGCGCCACAATCGCCTCTACCACCGGGCCGCGTTCGTTGTGGAGAAGGTGCACCTCATCGATGATGAGCAGCTTCAGCAGCGATGCCACTCCGAGCTCAACGGACTTTCGCGTGACGATGTCCCACTTCTCCGGTGTCGTCACAATCAGCTGTGTGGTGGCCATCTGCTGCTGCGTCATGGCCGCGTCACCGGACAGCTCAGCCACAGTGAGGCCGAGCGACTCCAGTCGCTTCGAGAAGGTGCGCACCACCTCCTGCACGAGCGCTTTCATGGGAGCCACGTACACCATCTTCAGACTGTGGCCATCAATCACGCCCGTCACGGGGTTGCGAGCTGCCGCGATGGTGCGCAGCATCGCCATCATCGCCACATTCGTTTTACCGGCCCCGGTCGGCGCGCTCACCAGCATGTTCTCGTCCGAGTGGAAGGCGCAGTCGTACACTTTGGACTGCATGGCGTTGAGCTCCTCCACGCCCAAGAATACCGGCACCGCCCAGCCTGGGAAAGACGTGGCAACTCGAATGAGCGGGTTCGACGTGTTGCACGACGAGGTTAGCGGAAGGAGGACCTCGTCGTGAGTCTCGTAGGTCAGCCGCTGTGTGCCTTGCGGTACCGTGGCGCGCACGTGCAGGTGCGGTGCTCGCTCATCCTGAAAGGCGCAGGCCTGAAGGTTCACTCGTCGAAGCAGAGGCTGCCGAGGTACTGTGGACGCCAACTTAGATTCGACCTCCTCGTTGCCACCCGCGGCAGCAGACTCGCGGCGCTGCTGCAGTTGTTCTGTGTTCAGTGGGTCCACCTCCTTGCCGGTGATACTCTGGTACAGGTGCTCGACCCGCGGGTCATCGAGGGCGTGTCGCTGCATTGCATCCATGACTGCGTGGCGCTCCTTTTGTGCTGTGCATTGGGCGTAGCGCAGCCCGTACACAACGCTCCAGCGCGACTGCACCACGTCGCCGATCCAGTCCATAACCACCTCATCCTCATAGCCGCCCAGGCACGTGGTGAGCTGGGTCTCCAGCGTGAAGTCATCCTCCTCCCTCTCGCTCAGGAAGTTCAGCACCCGCTGTGCTAGGCTGTGGCAGGTATCAGCGTCGTGAGCCGGGAAGAGACGTCGCACGGCGTCTTTGAGAAACTGCGCGTTGCACGCGACCTCCTCAAACGGGATCCGCGGCGTGTCCGCGGCCCCCGTCGCCAGCGCGCCATCCTCGTCATACTCATCACAGCTCAACTCCCCTGCGGCAGCCCCGCCGGCACCAAGTGGCGCGGAAGCCCCCCACGCTTCTGCTTCCTCTACCGTGTCAGCTATGCCACCTTCCTCGGCGAAGGCGTATTGCATTAGGTTCTGGTCAGCCTTCATGAGTGCCTTGCGCTTCTTGCGCCGTCCTTTTCTCTCCGCCGCCGAGGAGGATGCGCCGCCCGTCAGTAGCTCGATATTGCGTCGTTCTTCTGCGTCGCTACACACGGCATCGCCGCTGTCGTCGCTGTCACTGTCGCTGCTACTGGGGCCCGCGAAGTTCAAATCCTGTACACCCAGCGCACCGGAGGACGTCGATGGCAAACCATACGTACCGTTTGCCTCCGCTGTCTTGTCGCTCGCCACGTAGTCGGTGATCAGCTTCCCATACTGCATGAGGTGGTCGCGAACCTCGCGGCTTAGGCGCGTGTCCAGCAGCCGCTCAAGACTTTGATGCTGCTCGCTCAGGGTCGCCGCCGAGGAGGATGCGCCTGACGCGGCCGAGCACACAATGTTCAGCACCTGCTCGGCGATCTCCTCCACGTCGTCCTCCACACCTGGTGGGAGGTAGCGGCGCACGTCGAGCAGGAGACGCTCGTAGTGCGACTTCGTCAGGTCAGAGTGCGGCACGTAACGTGTCGCCAGTGAAGACTGCCCTAGGTGGTTCACAAAAGACATCCTTCTGCCGCTAGCTCTCTCTTGGGGAACGGAGGAGTGGGGAGGTGGTAGGAGGAACGTGCGTGCGTGCGTACTCGTGTTTGTGTGTGCGTGTGTGCGACAGACTCATTGAGGACTCCTACTGCAGCGAACGCATCAACGCATTCCAGCAGGAAATGAAGAGAGAAAAAGACAAAGAGCCTGAAAAGGTGAGAACACCATGTGCATCGCCGAACGCTTGAAAAGCGCGGACGCGTGCACGCAGGGATGCGTGCTGCCGGCGTATTCTTCTCTTGATCAATTAATCAACCGCGCCTACCACTCCCCCTCCCCCTGTCACATACGGGGACGCACATAGAGAGATGACGAGATGCAGGCCCGGAGCGTCAGGCGGTAACGTGGAGCCCGCGACGACGCACGCACGCACGCAGATGCTGAGATCGCAGGTTCGATTTCCAGGAGGATATGGAGATAGGCACGGAGACGGAGAGCACGCGCGGAGGGGAGCAAAAAATCAGGTGAGCGAGCCCCCCCCCAGTACGCACCCTCCGCACACCCCCACGGCATACACAAGAAGCAAGCACCGTTGTTCTTTTTTTTCCTTGTTGTTGTTCAGAATTGCGCGTTGCGCACAGCGAGAAATCGGCACACGGGGAGGCAGATGAGCACACAAAACAACGACCTCACCGAAGGAGAGGTGACAAAGAGGGCGATGGGCAAGCACAGTCGCACCCCACCCAACGTGATACAGATGAAAAAGACACGAGAAAAATGAGAGCGGTGCATCATGTGCACGAGTGGCAGCAACGGCAACAGACCTCTGCGACTTGCCGACACGCTCTGCGATAAGGGAGGAGCGCTGGGGAAGCCGGGAAGGAGGAGCTTGCACTCAGTCGCTCTTCTTGTCCTTCCTCATCTGTCGGCCTTTCAGCATGCGACGCAGCCGCTGCATCAGCGTGGCCTCCGGCGTCACCACCTTCAGGTAGAGCGACTGCTGAATCCCGCCGATCGCCTTGACGCCCTTCATGAAGACCACAAGCACGGCTAACACCCACAACGTCGACAGCCACCAGCGCGTGAAGAAGACATAGTAGATCGGCGAGGCGATCCAGTACACAGGCGCGATGACGGCGCCGAAAAAGCCGACCTGCTGGTAGTACCGTCTCCACCACGGTCGGTTGGGGTGGCGCAGGCGCTCCTCGTCGTCGTCGTAGCTGGCTATGCCGACGCCTTCGCCGAGCACCGCCCGCACATCGGCGGCGTCGAAGCCGATTGGGTTCGTCATGAGGAACCGCGACAGCAACAGCTCCTTCTCCGCGAAACACTCATGGATCCACGCGGTGAGGGCGGCCTCCTCAGTAGGGCAAACGTGTTTCGGGTTCTTCTGCGCTGCCGCGGCCGCCGTTCCTGCGACACGGTAGCTTTGGATCAGCAGGTGCACCTTCTTCGGGTGGTGGCCGTTGGCGAGCGACAGCTCGTTCGGGCGCTCCCCTGGGGCGTGGTACGTGTAGGCGATAGTAAGGTGCACAACCTCCTCCACCCTGTCGGCACCGCCCAGCATGTCCATGAGCGCCACGATGCCGGTGGTCCGCGGATTCAGAACATGGCGGAACTTCGGCAGCCCCACCTTGGCGGCGTACTCCTGCGACCGCTGGATGTTGCTGGGCGAGAGGTCGGTGCCTTCCGGGTAGATGAGAATGACCGGGGTGTCACCGGTGGCCTTGTAGAAGTCGACCATACGCCTCATGTACATCTTGTCGGCCTCCCAGTGGCGCGACAGGAAGAGGTAGCGAAAGAGCTCCATCGACCAGCCCAGCACCGGGAGGTGCTTCAAATCCTCCTTCAGGACGTAGCGGATGTGGCTGATAATGCCGCGGGTGCGGGCAAAGTACATGAACGTGTAGATCCAATCGACGCGGCAGTGGTGGTTCATGATGATGATCTTGGCCTTGCCGGGCTGCGACGGCGGCCGAAGAACCTTGTCCAAGTCGAGGTACCGCTCCACTGCGCCCTCCTCATTCCGCACAGACGTCATGTAGTGCTGCTCCAGGTGCTCCTGGCCATCGCCATCAACGACTGTGTAGGCGATGCTGGTGCCCAGCACGTTCTCCACCAAGCCACCCACCCAGCACAGGTACGTACGCTGCATGAAGTCGTGGTGCATGTTGCTGAGGCGGTACAACGGCATCAGCGCACCATCGCCAAAGACATACTTCGCCAGGTACAAGACCAATATCACACACGTCTCAAACAAGGAGAAGCCGGCGATCGCTAAGAGCATGGCGCCCGCCAGGGCAATGCCGCCGCGTAGTGTCAACTTCATTGCTTCGCCTCAGCTTGCCCTCTTGCGCCTCCAACGTTTTCTTGCCCTCCGACTACCCTTGGCCACTCCCTCACTGCGCGCAGATGTCACTCTTTCTCGCGAATGCGACTCGCACACGAACGACCGCTACGCAGCGGCAGGCGTCGGCTTCCTTCCACGCCTTCTGTTCGTTCTCGCGCCCTCTCTCACCCCCCCGCCTCGCGTTCTCCCTGAGGTGCCGCGTGGTGGACGTCCTCCCCCTCCCTCTCTTTCTCCCCGTCTCAGTTCGATCGCGTAGCCTTGCCTACGCGCACACGTGCTGAGAAAGAGAGAGCGAAAGACGCGCACGCAAAGGCCCGTAAGAGGCACCTCGCAAAGCAGCGCGCTGAGCAAGGCAAAGACCTCTTCCACGCGTAGCCGCCACAGCGAGGGCTATCACCACAGCAGCAGCAGCAACCACAGTCGGTAGACCTAGGGGGGTGAGGGTATGGGGGTCTGGAACAGAGCGAGAAGCACGTGTGTGACAGAGGTGTAGCAGTGCGGCGCTGGCTGAAAAATAGGGGGAGAAGAAGACTTACCGGGGCGCATACTTGCGTGTGATGCCAGTAGTGTGGTGGAAGGACGAGGAAGTGGAAGAGCAGGAAGAGACGGAGGCGAGGGGTGATGTCACAGCAGGAACAGAGAAAGCGCTTTCTCGTGAGAGCAGCATAACCATGCGCGTGGGAGTGTGCGCCGCTGAGGAGAGAAGGGAGGAGCGCCAATGGGACCTGCAGAGTTGGAGAGGGCTCATCCTGCGTCTTGAAAGCCTCGCATCCCTACCCGCTGTCAATGGGGTTGACGGCCGATGCCGCATCACTACTGAGGAGCCTGTGCGCGTCTTTTCCACACAGGACGGCGGGGAGCGAAAATGCCATCCATTCCGTGTGCCTCATTCACAGAGACGCACGTCTCACTCGAAAACGCCTTGAGCTCTGCGAAGCGAGCCGAACGATACCGAGAAGACACTGAGACAAGCGAAGAGGTCACAGGTCGAAGTAGGGAAGGAGGGAAGGGGAGGATACATCGCAGGTGAGAAGGGTAAAGAACAAGACAGACGGAAACACAGGAAATTTACATAAAAAGGCGAGCCGAGAGACTGAGGGCAGAGGAGAGAGTGTGCGCACAAGGGTCACCACACGGCACGCTGCTCCCCCACCTCCACCGCTGCAAGCGTGCAATGCTATGGTGCACCCTGGTGTGTATCGGCACGCCGCTCTCGCTCCTTCCCTACGCTGTGCTCCGCACCACCATCTTAGGCACTTCGTCCTGTCATGCGCGCAACCCGTTCCTTTGCGCGGCGCTGCAGCGCACGCCGCCGCTCCGCCTCTCTCAAGGTCACCGACGTGTCCATCTGATGCTGGTACACGCGCTCCTGAACCGCGCGCATGATCTCTTGCTCCTCCGCCGGTGTCAAGCCGCAGAAGCGCACGTCCAGCTCCACGAGAGATGCGTTGGCTTTGACAGCGGCGGCAATGAGCCTGCCACCAGCCGTCTGCGCCAGCGGCGGCGGTGGCGCGGCAGTGGGCAGAAGCTGGGACGTGTCCTTCTGTTTCCTCGACGCACGAGGGCCTCTGTGCTGCAGCGTTGACACATCCTCGCCGGCCACCGTCGCCACAGAAGGCCGCGCCGTGGTGGTGAATCTGTAGGACTCTCCCTCCGCTGTCTCCGCATGGGTGAGGGATGCGTCCGCCTCATCCTCATCCCCTTCTTCGTCCGCCTTTTGGCTGTCTGCAGTACCGATCTCTGCGGCCTCGGCATCACTGTCTTTGGCAGACACCGCCAAGAGGCTGGTGGAGTACACCGAAGGGATAGAGGTGGTGGAGCCGGTCGGGGCCACAGGCGCCGCTGCGGCGGCGCCTTCAGAGGGGAAGGGGAGCGAGGACACCTCTTCACCAGCAAGCTGCGAGTTGCCAGAGAGGCAAAGCATGCGCAGCTGTGTGAGTTGAGGGAGCACCTCCGACAGCGCCTCCGCGGTGCTCGTCCCGAAACGGTTGCTGCCGAGGTTCACGTCCGCTAGCGTTGGGTGCACCGCCAGCGAGCGCACCAGCAGAGCCCCACCGGCGGCATCGCCAATGCAATTCTGCTGCAGGTGCAGGACGTGTAGTGTCTTATTGAACCGCAGGGCCTCGGCCAAGGCGGCCGCCGCCTTGTCCGCCAGTTGGTTGTCAGCGAGGTACAGCTCCTCCAGCGGGAAGTCGGGCCGGCAGAGCAGCAGCGATACCGCCTCCACAACGGCGGCGTCTGTCAGCGAGTTCTGCGAGAAGTCGAGGACGCGCAGCGTGGTCGAGCTTGCTAAACCTGCTGCGATCATCTGCACATGACGGTTTTCCAGCCGGTTCAGCGGCAGCCGCAGGGACTCTAGAGCGGCGTAGTGCCGTAGCAGTTGTTGTATCAGTTGCGCGTCCTCGTCGCGAAAGCCGATCATGTCCGTCACACTGACACGAACGCCGCGGTTCGCCACCCCGAAGGTGAGACGAAAGGAAAGGATGCCAGGCACGTGTGCAAAGAGATGCTCATAGGGGCGGAAGTGCACCAGTTGGCAGGGCAAATCGACTGTGTGGACGTAGTCGCGGCAGATGGCGCACAGCTCACGCAGCGCAGCGATGGCCTCGTCGTCAAGGCTCAAGTCGAAGAGACTGGTGTCGGCGTCTCGGGGAGTGCACGTTGCGGCAGCAGACGCCAGCGACGTAATGCCCTTCTGCGAGACAGCAAGGGCCTCGCCGGTTACCACCGTCATGACACCGGGAGGCAGCAGACTGCCGTTGCCGTCCCCCGCATTGCTGCCGCTGCCAAGAGCCATGAGAAAGTCGCTAAGGACCTGCTCAAGGAACAAGCGCTTCCACCCGTACTCCTTCTCAAGCAGCCTCTGTCCCTTCGCCATGCGGGACAGCTGCCCCAGCGGCCATCGAGCCTTGCAGCAGCGCTGCCAGTACTTCTCATCAATAATCCGAGGGACAGTGATGCGCAGCGGCAGCATTGTGTCTGGCTGCGTCGGCAGCCGCTCCAACACCATGGCGTAGAGATCTGGCTGCTCCTCCCGCAGCGCATCCACCTCCGCACACTCAGCAAAGCTGTCCGCCAAACGCTGCGCGCACAGCTCTTGCAGGGAAGCGACGAAGTAGGACGGCGATACTTGCTGCTCGGTGGCGTCGAAGTCCTTTATGGCGTGGTTGCGCAGTTGCTCCTGCATGCGCATCTGGTGGAACTCGCTCTCCGCCGGAGCCGGGGCCGGCGGTGCGGCGCCATTGCGCTTGGTACGCAGGGCGGCATTCAGCATTCCAGTAATGGTGTGCGCGTGTGTGGATGAGTAAAAGAGGTCGAGGAAGAGTTTCTTTCTCTGCTGCTGCTATGGTTGTAATACCGCCACCAAGAGACCACACCTGTGCACTTGCCTGAATCCCTTGATGGATTTGTGTATGAATGGGCCGGTGTAAGCGGGCAGGTCGGTGCTGCTGTTACTCAGTTGCAAAGGCAAACGCGATCGTGCGATACACATGACAGAGGGCACGTGCATAGTATGCGAGAAAGGAAGAAAGGGGGATGGCAGCAAGAGAAATGAAATGGGGGGGGCAGAATCGTCACACACACACACAGATATTTCCGCTCTTTGAAACTGCGCTTCTGCAAAGAAGCGCTCATGCCATCACGGCGAAATGAGGAGCTTCAATGGATCCGTCTTCTTCGCGGAAGTGCACGTGCTTGATTCTCCTAGTGGCACACAGCCACATGCACGTGAACAGACGCACCAACCGAGAGTGCTTTGTTTTAATTTTGTTGCCTGCGGTTTTGCTGGCGAAATTCCGTAATCGATGCTGTTCGTCGTCAACTCCAAATCGTCTTGGCGGAGCATGCGCCTCATCATCGAACTACCCTCCACAAGGGAGAAAGACAGATGAAGAGATGTGCAGCGGCAAGAGAAGAAGGAAAGGCGGAGAGTAGAGGACAGACAGAGAGCTCCGAAGAGGACACACGCAAAACCACAGGAGTAATACGGTAGGTGAAGGGCATATATATATATATATACATATAATATATGTGTATATGCACGCATATGTATATAAGGTGCATAAGATACGGAGGAGGAGAGAAATCAGCGGGTCGTTCCAGTGGATGGAACCCAAAAGGAAAAGGACAGAAAAGACATGCGGATGATGGAGGGAGAGCAACGTCTTGATGGAAAGAGAGAGAGAGAGCTCGCGAAGACCAATGGAACAGAGGCACAGCACAAAGAGATGAACAGAGCGCACAGTGGCCTCGGCACGCCTCATGTTGCCCTCCCACTCGAGCAACCCCGCCGTTGCACGCACATCCACCACAAACACCGCCACCCCCTTCCTCTCCTTCGTCCCCAGTCTTCGTAGCACGTCTACAGACCAAGCAATCCAGCGTGAGAGGAAGGGGGTGATGAAAAGGAAAGAAAGCGAGAAGGCGGCGGAAGCAGGCTGCCCCCATGACGCGGTGTAGGCGAATGACTGAAGGACAGAATAGGCAGGAGAGGGGCGGAGGAGGAGGAGGTTTGTGTGTGTAAAAGCCAGGGAGATGATGGTAATATCGTCTACTTAATATTCCAACCATCCCCACGGCTCCTCTCTCCCTTCCCCCTGTTCCTACACGACCTCCCGTCTCATCAGCCCCCCTAAGCCCTCTCCTCCCTCTCCCCCTTCCTATTCCATATGGTTCACAGATATACTGAAAACAGGGATGAGGCAAAACCAAACAAAGAAGAGCGAATAGGCACAGTCAAAGTAACGCAAACGAAAGAGAGGTGGAGAGGGGGAGGGGCGAACAAATCGACTCCGTCGACCGTACGAAGTGACACAAAACACCCCATTCACCACCACCACCACCCCACTCCCTCCCATCTGTCGATAATGGCCATGTGCGTGCCTTTTGCTTTGGGTGTGTGTGCGCGCATGTGTGTGTGGTGCATGCACGCATCAGAATGCAAGAGTGCGATGCGAACCTCGTCCATGGGCAGTGTAGAAAAGAGGGGAGAGAACGAGAGGCGTAAAAAATAATAATAATAATAATAATAATAAGACAGGGGGCGCGCATCTACGCAGGAACGAGCTTGATGATGTGTGTTTTAGACTGCAGCGTCAACTTGCCGCCGTCCTTCACCGTGTATGTCATGCCCTCCATGAATCCCTGACTGAGGGCGTTCTCGATATTCATCAGGTCGTCGCTGCCCAACATCATCGTTGACACGAGAGCACCAGAGAGCTTGCGGTTTTCGAGCCTCAACTGGCCGTTCATGATGTTCGCCACTCTCGCGTGCATGTGGACGGATCCGCTGTTCTCGCCGGCCTTGAACTCCACCGTCACACCCGCCGGTGCAGGCCTGCCGTTGACGAGCACAACCTTGTGCTTGCCAAGCAAGTTTTTCATCTCCATTTTCCGGTGGCGAAAAGAAAAGGCGGAAAAGAGCAAATAGGGAGGGAGGGCTGAACGCGCAAAGCGTTCTCTGTCGCGAGGCAGAACGGCCGATGGTGTTGTTCGGTGTCTCCTTCGTTGCCACTTCAAGCGGGGGGGGCACTGCTGCGCGCTATGCGGGGTGCTTTGTGTGCTTGCTGGTGTTGTTTTCTCTTGCTGCGGCGATTTTTTGGTGAAAGAGCTTCAAGTGGCTTGTGGCACTGCTGGCAGTCGTCGCGAGTGGGTGTATGTGTGTACGTGTGTGACGCTCGTTAGGCAGACAGAGAGAGAGAGAGGTAAAAAGTGCGAGATGGAGATCCTCTTCGTCAACGTGGCCCACTCCTCTGCCAGACAACATGAGTTTAGCTTCACTTTATCCATCCCTGCCACAGGCCACCCGTCGCGTGGCGCGGCGCAGCCCTGGGCGCACGCCGGTGCAGCAGTGCGCCGGCTCAGCCATCTGAGAGCACGGCCTCGGCAGCGGACTCCACCCACACCCCACTCCGCAGGCAGCCTCACAGCCGCTCCCGTCATGCCGGCCACCGCCCCCGGTGCACCCCCCTCGCGGTGGCGCAGGCTCCCTCCACCAGTGGGCAGCGAGGGTCGGGTGACAGATGCCTTCGAGCCACGCCGGCACTCGGCTTGTCATGTCGGCGGCACAAGCGTGCTCGCGGTCGCTGGTCGCTCCGACGCCACGCCATCCACGACCTGACCGCCGACACGAGTAGCCATGTGTCGCTCTGACTTCCACGCCGTCGGCGCTCGACCCTGTGGCCACCAGAGGAGCGGCTCGGCATTTGGCTGGGGATAGGGCGGGGGCGGGGCCGCCTGTCTTCCCCCCCCCACAGAGCGGGGGCGCTGGGCCCTGAGATACCGCGCCTTGATATCCCCTGTCATCAAGGAGAAAGAGGAAGAAGGGGGAAGCGGGGGCAAAAGTCAGCGTCACGGATTCGTGGAAAGGTTCAAGAAGGAAAAAGTAGAAGGCAACATGCAAAAGTACTCGAGAAAAAGATGCAAGCAGCGCCGATGAGCGTGGGGACGGGGTACGCGGCTTCTGTTCCCTCGTTACCATGTTCGCATGTGCCTATGTGTAAGTGTCTGTGTGTGTGTGTGTGTGTGTGTGCATCGTGAGCATTTAGACGGCAAAGGCAATCGAACCAAAACGAAAAAAAAGAGGATTGTTCTGAAGAAAGCCAAGCCCGTCTAAGTTCAAGCACATGCCGGTACATCGGTGTGGCACGTGACGGAAGCGGGGGGAAGAAGAGGAGGAGGGGGAAAGGGCAGAAAGCACGAAAAAAAAGTTTGTGCTGGAGAAGTTCGACCTTTTGCTCAACGGGACCACACCGACACGCCGATACGAGAGGAGGAGAAGCACGCGGGTCTGTGCGGCGGGGCATACTGAAGAAGGTTGCCCAGGAGAGCAACAACAGGGCCAAACAAAGATAAAGAAGCGGGATCGGAGGCGCCAAAAGCTGGAACAGGCCACGAGTGCCTCAGCACAGCTTTTCGAGACGCAAAATCCTAAAAAAGAAGTTCAAAAAAAAAAGCTAAGATCGACGAACCCAGCAGGCCACGCTTAGTGCCGCAGCTACACACGCTACAGCGCCAACACAGATGGGTACAGTCATCGAAGGAACTGAGTACGAGACGCTAGCCACACCTCCCGTTGGCACTTCTACATCCTCGTCTGTCCTTTCGTGTTTGCGCCGCTGGTCTGCAGTGAGCTGTCTATTAAGCAGTGGAAAGACGCGACGGCTTACGGCATCGTACGGCTGCAGTGACGCCACAGGTAGACGGGTGAGGCGGAAGAGAACACTGCACTCTTCGTCGCTGCTGCCGCGTGAGACGGCGGCAGCGCCAAGTGGCCCCTGAGTCCCTGGCGGGGCACAGGCACGCTGCCGCCCGACGGCGCACACGTCCATCCAGGTGACGTGACCGTCAAACGGCAACTGAGGGCTCACTGGGTGCACGTCTAGCAGCACACCCTTGACCACGTCGCGCTCAGAGGAGGGCACCTTCACAGTAACAGTGAGTGCTGCGTTTGGCGGAAGGGCTGTTTCACCTAGCATCGTGGCGCCGTTGCAGGCTCGTTCAAGCTCCCTGTAGAGAGTAGACAGGGTCTGCGAGAAAAGGCGCTGAACGCGCTGTCCACGCTCTTCCAACATGCTAGAGCGTTTCTCATGTGCAAAGAAGAGTGGTACGACATCTACTTCTGCGCCGAGCTGCTCCACCAAGGAAAGCCTACCTTTAAAGAAGAAGCCGCGTACCATAACAGCGTGCTTCAGTCTATCCGGGTGAGCAAAACTCAACGTGTCCCAGGCATCACCAGTGAGTCGAAAACTGTCTGCTACTGTGGCGTGACTATCTGCATTGGCCAGCTTCTTTTTCTGCATCAGTGTGGAGACCTTCTCGTGAAGTTCGTCGCGCGTCATGGCAACAGCGCTGGTCAGCTCAGCAAAATAGCTATCGAGCACAGAGGCCACTGCGTAGCCTGCGTTGTCCGTGCTCAGCGAAGAAGGCGATCTGGAAAAGGGTTCCGAAGAGGCTCCCGCCATCAGTGATACCCTCTTTTCAAGGCCATCCATTATCGCCACGTCATCTTTGATGGGAAGAATGCAAAGAGCGCCGTTCCCAAAGCAGCAGTACCTCATGTCGGCGCTACAAGAAGACGGCGGTGTGCTTGCATACACCTCCTCGAGCATTCTATCAAATTCGGTATCATATGCAGCACTTGTATGCTTCCATCCCTTCCACACGTCCGACAGGCGTCTGAACGCTGCCAGGGGCAGCGCTGCATCGGGTGTCCAGCAGCGAAGCCATGGTGAGCCCTCTTCTTTCATACGTTGCGCCCACCACTGGAAGTCAGCACTGGCGTTCGCCGCTCCTACACCATCAGTTTGGTCACTGATCGTCGCGTCACCAGCTGAGAAAGCAGACGGAGCCACACGCTTCTCTTCCGCTTCACGTCGCGCTAGATACTCGATAAATCTGGGGTCATGCAGGGAGGCCAGTTCGGTTTGGTTAACAGAGGCACGCAAGTGCGAGAATTGCGCCTGCTCATCAATCTCACGATGTACAAAGCTGCTCAGCTCATGCCTCAAGAGTTCTGCGTCAGCACGGTACTTGTAAAGAAGATCGCGAATATCGGTGGCATCTGCAACAAACGCTTCAACTGCGCTGTCAGTGCATGACAGCGAAGCGCCAGCATTGTTCTCGCTAGACGGTGCTGCCATTGATCAAGCTGACCCCGCGCGAATCCTTAACGGACGCCGATGAGAGCAGAGAAGAATCCAGCAGAACAAGATAGAGAGAGCACGTTGTTCTGGCTGTGGAAGGGTTTTCGCAGCGAAGCAGTCCTCTTACGATAAGAGACACAAAAAGAACAGCTCAGCTGTTCACAGAACTTGTCTTCGTAGCTTTCACACACACACACCGCCGTGACGACAGTGGCAGAAAATTAGAGGAATCAAAGAACATCGATTATGTTTGGTGGAGCAGAGACATTGAGAGACCATCAGAAGCATACATATAGTTTATCTTTGTCCTCTTTCAACGTATCATTCTACTACGACCAGGTCAACAAGTATGCGCATCCACAACCGCGGCTCATCTGCCTCCGTTGCACTGCAACCAAACCCTGTCCGTCTTGAGCTAGCCTTTCTGCCGTTGAACCGGGTCATGCGCCCGACGGGCTCGTGTTCTTCCTCGTCCCTTTTTTGCATGCGTTCTGCGCAATCAGTGGCATAGACATCGGTAGACTCCTTTCCTTAATCCAAAGCGGGCCGTATCCAGGGTAATGCTCAAAGGCGGAAGCAGTGGCATCTGTCGTGCGGATAACATGGGTTGGTTCAGGTGCGTAACGGATGCACTCAGGGAGGAAGCTGACCAGCTTCACACAAGGGCCTTCTGAGATCCTCTGCCCACCCTGCGTGTGTGCTGTGTTTCATCATCAATTGCTTCAAGCCTTGGCATTCCATAATGTGGTGTGGAGACTTTCCGCATGGAGGTCCGGAGGGCTCGACGATTTTGATTCGGGGTACTTTCCTCAAGCTTCCGGCATGTGCCTCATCAGCAGACCCGGTAGGATGCAGGAGGTGCTACATGTTTTGCAAGCATGCACTGATGGGCTGCTCGTTATGGATAGCTTCTTCCAGCATTTGTCAAATCGTCGACACCATTTGTAGTGAGACTGTGAAAACGTGGTCATGGCCGCGCCTCTGGCACAGTGCCAGTCCCGACCTGTCTGCTGACACCAAGAGTCCGCAACCGTACATGAGGACAGGCTACAGGCTCTTGGCTTCCCCACAAAGAGTGGGCACTAGACCTTGATACCACAGTGAAGCGGCCGGCATCCTGAGGAAGGATACAATACTCCAAAAAAAAAACGGCCATGTTACGAGCTAGCAAGTGCAGAGAACATCTGAGAGGAGAAATAATATGGTCGTATGAGATTGCGCATTCCGCATGCACTACCTACCGATGGAACTGTACGGCTCCCACGACACCCCAAAAATGATCCCTTCGTATACCGCGAGGTCTTCGCATTCTTTCCGTGACAAAGAGGACCTTTTGAAAGCCCCATCCTTTGTGTGCCCCGCCTCCTCCAAAACAGAGGTGCGGGCCAAGCGTTTCTAGGGCGAGTGCTATAAAGGCTGAGATGTGAAAATGGTACTTGCTCGGCGAGCAGCATGGCTTTGGGGGTGATTCACTGTTTATGTCACCCTCGATGTGCAACTGGACACTAAGCAGCAAAAAGGCGCATTTTGCCGCTCCTTTTTTTCTCTCGTGTGTGAATTTCAAAGCGGTGTTTTCCTTGGCTATGTCTTGCCTCGGTGGAACAACTAAAAAAAAACGTCGCTTTTGAAATGTCAAGTTAAGCCATTTTGCTAAGCCCGCAGCGTCAAAGGAGGAGAATGCTATCATAACGAGTGAGGCGGAAAGTGCAAAAAGGGGCATCTACTGCTTGCTTTAAGCGCACCGTGTACTGCTTTGTCCATTCTTCAGCCGGAAGCGTGACCAAAGACAAATAGAAAGCGAAGAGCGTAATAAAACAGTAGTGCGAAACTCGGCCCTACGGCTCCGATACACTATCTCGATTCGCACACCGACATAATGTGCTCAGGATGGCAATGCACATCAGTCAAATAATGTGGCAAAGAAAGCACGCCTAAGAAGCATGCTAGCACACCTCGCTCTACAGCATTTTCGCGTTGTTATTTTTGGGGGGTCAATTTCACGAAGTCACTGGAATGAAATAGGCATTCGCAGAAAAGGTTCTGCAGGAGAGATTTCCTTCTCAGCACTATATCATGGCAGGGTGAGTTGTCTTCGCTGAAAGTCAATGTCCTAACCTGTCTCACTCTTACGCTTTTTGGAGGCAGAGATCGTCTTCAACAAAGTGACCTGTGCCAACAAACATCACGATATACAGAGCGTCTTTGTACATAAACTCTACCAACAAAACATGGGGAGCACATGCTCAAAGTGTATATTGAGAAAAAAAAAAACAGAGAGCATGAATCAGTGGGACAATGAATTTGAGATACATGTCACCTGCCCGGACCACTTAGTTCGTGAACAAAATGAGAGCAAAATACACGGATGAATGAGCATCGAGAATCCAAAGAGTCTCTGCGCGAGGGGAAAAAGGCAAAGAAACCAGAACTTGAATTGTCTGTCCCTGACGACTAGGATGGCTCTAGGCGCACACAAAAGATGGGTCCACATAATTCAAATCTATATCACACAGTTTTTTTGTCTTTCGCTCTGGAAAATAGAAAGGAATAGGTTTTGAGCTCAAACACAACGCAAAAAAAAAAAACACTATGGAATCAGCTTCTAAATGGGCTGAGCGTCGTACAGCACCCTGAAGCCGTTCACATCGCCTTGAATGAACATCTCCGTAGCCTGAGGATCCACGGTGACCTCGACGACGTAGCGGCCGTCGTCATCTTTGCACATGTTGGCGTTGCCTAGAGCTTCAATCTTAGAGCGAGCGCCGAACGTGGCACGCACGCGGATCCGGAGATCTTCTGTGTCGTTGTAAAACGCCCACTTCTTCTCGTGCTCGTTGACGATGCGGAATAGTAGACCGTTACCCTCGGTTTTGAAGCACTTGTTGCAGTACGTTCCTTTGTAGGTCGGGCCGCCGTGTTGGGCCGCTGGAGCCGCCGCTTTCACCAAGACAAATTTGCAATCCTGGTTCTTCAGCGTCAGCTCGTTGCCGTGGGAAATAGTCTCGAGGCCGTACTGAAAACCAACGTTGAAGGCGTTCTCCAGCTGCGACTCCTCCTCAGTTCCCATCATGCGAGTCGACATGAGGGGCTCTTCAGAGGACAATACGTTCTGATTCAGGGCAGCAGTCCCGCGAATGCGATTAGTCACAACAATGGAGATTTCTACCTCGTTTGTGTTGACAGGCTTGAAAACGATGCTCGGCTGGTTGCGTGTGGGAACAGCAGCACCGTTGAACGACTTCAGCATATACTCACCCTCAAGGTCGTTGTGGCTAACAATCCGGCACAGCTGGATGTTGGCCTCGGAAGACTGCAGCAGAATCCCTGACTCGTTCGTGCAAACATGGAACCCTTGATGAAATCCCTCGCTGATCAGCTTCTCCACCTGCATCAAGCTCTCGTCTGCTTCGCTCTGTGTTGTTGCAAGGTCACCGCGCAGAAGACCCGCATCGATCTGGCAGTTGCCGCGCAGGGAATTCGCAATATTGGCAGTGACAAAGCTTCCACCGTTGCCGTCGGGAGTGAAGGTCATCGTCATCTCCTGATTCGGCGGCTGGTCGTTGATCGCGATGATAGCGTGCTCACCATTGAGATCCGAAAGCTTCGATAAGCGCGCGAAAACAAAAGAACTGTTGGCGTTCTTAAGAAGAACCTGGTTAATCTCAACCACCACATTGAATCCGTCAGCAAATCCCTTGCTCAGAGCCTGCTCCACCGACTCCTCAGCGGGACTGGCCTCGTTGCCCGTGGAATGCAGAGAGCCGACGATGTGGCAGTTTTCGTACTGGACCGTTCCGCGCAGGTCATTTGCAACAGTGGCATGCGCTGTAAGTGTTTCCCCACAGCGGTGAATGGTCAGGATCGCCTTTGTCGGCGCTACCCTTCCGTCGCAGTGAGAAAGAGTGTACGCGCCGCAAACATCGTCAGCGGTGGTCATGGCTGCTTCGGTTTCTTCTCGCTCGGTATTGATATCTAGAGTCGAATGCAACAGTTGTGGCTGTGAAGTGTGCGTGTGTGTGTGTGTGTGTGTGTGTGTGTGTGTGGCAAATAGAAGTTGCGAACAACTGAAAGAAAAAAAGTAGATTCTCAGAAGCCTAAAACCAAACGAAAAGAGCGACTTTTCTTTCACGTGCAATAGTAAGGGTGACCGTGAGGAAAAAGGAGTAAAGACGCGGCGAGAACAGAAGACGGAGTAGCTGAAGAGGCAGCATATTTGTGGTAACGCAGTCGCGATGGCACGAAGCTGAAAAAAAGTGTTCTCTAGCCTCCTTGGGGTTTGGTATTTTAAGTGTGCCCTTTTCCGCATAGTGACTTCTGATGATGCGCTGGTGGTCTACTGAGGACGAGTGATCCAGCGTAGGCAAGGAAAAAAAAATCGGCCACCTTTCAGAAAATGCTTTTTTGACTCGACGGAAAGCGTGAGCTGAAGAAGGAAAATCAAGCCTTCTCCACGCTCACACCTATACGCTTGGCATGGCAATTGGACAAGAGACGCTGATTTACTCCCCCCCCCCTGCTTAAAATTACTGTTTATCTTCAGAAAAGTGCAAGTATCAACTCCTAGCGTGGCGAAGTAAAAGGTGTTCGTTGCGTGCTTGACCTCCGTCATGTTCGGTGTTGGAACGAGAAAGCCACAGTGCAGTCATGCAACATTTCTACCACTGCATCAACTGCCAGTCTCTGCCTCCCCCTCTCTTTCGATGCCCCCCTCCCCAGTTTGATCCAACCGGCTCAACCACAAGTGTGATCACAGCCTTGTCACACCGGCACCCGTGCTAACTGAAATCGATTCCACGCGACGATATGCCTTCTTCCCACCCAACCCACGCAATCCATCATGCCCTCCAACTGTGTATTTGATAACTTTGTTCTTTTCAAACCTTGATGCCCCCTCGCTACTCTTGCGAACTCCATCTCTGATTACCGCTCGCCAGCAGGTCTTGCCCCTCCCCCGATAACCACCTTCTGTCAAAGACACAGCTTTTAGGCACAAACACTGTTCCACGGAGCTCGTGCGGCAAACGCATCTCTTGACTTTCCGAGCTGTCGCTTGCTTTTCACCGAAGCAAAGGGAGTTCATGCGCGAGCCGCAGCCTCATAATTGTAGTATTGCCGGCCACAAGAATGAGCTTACAGAGCTCTTTTTCTTGAGCACACTTTGAAGCATGTTGAAAGCTTCTAAACTTGTGTGCACGACGCGCGGTTACCCAATCTACGAACCCCACTTTATGGAGTGTTTCCCCACAGTCGTCGCGCTCCCGCAACAAATAGAATATAAATGCCCCAAGGTACACCCCTTATCGAAAGAAATACTGAAAGTGATGGTCCGTGAGTAACAGGGTCACACCGTACAGGATCTCCCTACGTCGCCCCTACTATTCGTGCGCACCACAAATGTCCGTTTGCCTTCGCTCCTCATGGAAGAACCGCTCTCCGACCTTCTCCTCGTACTTTTTTGTCCTGTCCTCCTCTCGTTTCTCTCCTCGTTACTCAGAAGATAGCATCGCTCACCTTTCACACTACAGAATAGCTTGCTTTGCGATGTCGTTCAGTACCAAGTTCGCGATGTGGTGGGGGAGTGTTACCACCAAGACCGAAAAGCTCTTCAACAAGGAAAAGGAACGTCTGGTCACCCACGAGTACTACGACAACCCGAACCCAAAGTATGCTCGGCCGAAGAGCATCCACTCGATTCGCGGTAGCATGCGAGCATCGGCAAGCTTACAAAACAGTAATGGCAATGCGAAACGCTCCAGGTCGTTTCGCCAGCAGGAGGCAAACGAGTCGGGGAATGATGCAGATCAGATGCCGATGGGCAGCGACCCGGGATACGGCGGCGTGCGGCAGGCTCCGTACACGCAAAACTACAACGATATGCAGCAGCACCCGCAGGGTCAACAGTACACGCCAGGCCCGCAGTATATACACCAGCAGCATCAGGGGCATTCAAATCGAGGGTATGGTCAAGTCTACTAGCGGACGGAGTGCGCTCGCGGAAAAGAGACTCATTCATACTTTTTTTTTACATTGCTTCCTTTATTGTGCATTTTGCTTCAGCTTTTGGAACTCATTGTTGGTACCGTTTACGCGCTGGAGTTGTAGTTTTATTGCTTGTGCTTGCCTGCGCCCAATCGAGGTTGGGCATGCAGCTGTCTCACTTTGCTTTCTCTTTTTACGCTTTCTTGTGCTCTCTGTTCTCCCCTCATCTTTCTTCCTCTTTTTTTCGTCCCTCTGTGAAAACCTACTCTTCATACATTATGAGGTTAGTGCTACCTATCCTGCTTTTTTTAGGACTGTCTCCGTCACCCTTATTGCCCATCTGCATGCATGCGTGATGGTTCTTTGTGTATTGTGCAAAGGTGAGCACCATTAGGTCTTTCTACTCAATCCATGTGATAACCTATGTAGGCCACTTCGCCGGCAGCCATTAGGTGCAAAAGAACCGGGATGAACTGTACTGGATGGGCGAAGCAGTACCTTCACGAAGCTGCTCACGGCTGTGGCAAGTAACCGTTGCATGCTGAGCGTTTTTTTTTTATCGTTGACGTGAGTATATATATATATATATATATTCTTTTGTCACCTTCTCCTTTTTATGCGGTCTACCTCCTTTGGGTTGCGAAAAAAAAAATCTATGTGTATATCTCTTGAGAAAAAAAAAAGATATGGTAATAGAAGGATGACAAAAGTGCACGCTCTGGCCATCAGTGTTGCCCGTGACTTCTACCCCAAGCGAAGAACTGTACCGGTGGGCGAACTCGTGGCAGCTCATTGGCAGCAGCCATGCAAAGCTGGTCCAAAGGCCGCAACGGTGCTGAAATCCATCTGATTCCGGCTTGAATCTTGACTTCGTTCTGCCTATCCTGTTACTCACCTCGTCCTTATGATTTATTTTTGTGCTATCACTTAGAGTAGATCTAGTAGTTTTCCCCTCTTGCGCCATGGGTCGAGGTTTCGGACGCGGAGCCAAAAGTGTTGCCATCGTCACACACGCTCAGGCCGGCAATGCTGGCAAGAAAACACCCAAAGGCCTCCGCGGAACCCGTCAACGCAAGCGCCAGAAGTTCCTCAATCGCAATAGCGAGCAGGCGCAACTAGAGGAGTCGCTAGGGCTCGCGAAGCCAGAGAAGCATGCCCCGAAGAATCTTGCTCAGGAGATCGCTTCGATTCAGTTTGCACACGTAGTAAATAAGCGTGAGAAGGGTCTCAAGCATCTCCGAAAGCAGATCATGGGAGCTGTGAAGAATGTTCGCCGACTCCATGCTGATAAAGCTCGCAGAAAGAGCGAAAAGTAGCGCCTTCAGATCGACTGCTCGCTTGCATAGACCCCTCTGGTGCGCGCCATAGCCATCAGCTCCTCGGCAAAGATCATATGCTTTTTTTTCTTGCAGAACCCCGAGACGCCGTTTGCTGCTGAAAAGCATTCGGTAGCTTCTCATCCTCGTGCTCATTCTTGCTCTTCTTGCTTGTCAAACGAAGCTAACGGGTAAACAGCGCAATGTCAGGAGAAATTCCTGTGTCCTCGCGGTAAAGCGCCTACAAGAAAAAGCTTAAAAGTAAAATGTCGCAACAACAAGCAAAGTTTCATGCAAAACCTATTGAAATGTACTTTTTTTTCTTGTAAGCGCCTAGTGATGCAGCCTTTTTTTTTCTGTGGGTGGACTTCTCGGCTTAGTAGCTGCTCAGCCCTCACTTCTTTCGAGCAAGTTGGGTTGATGATAATAGCTGTGAGCCGCAGACGTTTCGGCACCAACTCTCCTGTCATCGTGGCAGCCTCTTTCCCCGTTTGCTGTCGCAGCCACGCTACCTTCTCAGCTTCGTCCTCTCCCCCCTTCTCATTAACTTTCACACACACGCACACGTGCTTCAGAAAACTCTATAAAGCGCACAGATGCAGCGGCGTCTACAGCCCCTGTTTCACTCGAGAAGTGAAGTGGGCTACTCCACAGCCATCTTGCTGACGCTGCGGAAAGCGAGTACTCAGAGCACCAGCAGCAGCGGAGGTTGCATAGAAGATGAGGACCCTTCTGTAGTGCTACGGCAGCTACAGAAAGATATGCGAAAGCGGGCTCTTGCAGAGGAGAAGGAGGCTCCTCCAGCGTTGCCGCGCCGCCCCGGTAAAACCAATTTCTTCGAGGAGCCGAACCCCTCGAGTAACGGCTCTGAAAAGCAGGGCGATGGTTCCGCGAGCACCACCGATCTTGCTGGAAAGAAGGTTAACACAAAGTTCGATGTGTCCGGTAAGGCGAATTTCGAGAGCCAATGCGACGCGAAAGAGGGTGCCTCTAACCCGTTTCTTCAGAAGCTATCCAAGATGGAGTCGGACTCGCGGCTGCCATCGTTTCCGACCTACAATGCGGCAGCTGAGGAGCGACGCAAAAGGATCGAGGCCAAAATCAAAGCAGAGCGCTCTAAGATGCTGATCTTTCGCGATGTCGGGATGGATCTTGACAAGCCGATTCTGTCTCGCGATGTTTTTCTGGTGCTGAAGTACTTCCGATACGGAATGGATTTCGCTGTAGACAATGAACTGGAGCGAATGCTGCGCTACTTCAACGAGCACGCCACAAACGAGCTCAAGATCATTCAAGACAGCAAGCTGATGCGCGGCCCACCGTTTCTGTCGCGCAAGCGGCGCACCGCGTCACGACAAAGGCCCTCGACGTCTTCGTCGATCAAGCCTGCACCTTCTGTCGGAGCGTCTGCGCAAGGCGATCTCGCGGAGCGGGGGGGTTCGACGGTAGCGCTGAATCAGCAGGGCCTGCAGTTTCAAATCAGCTCTACGTTTCCTCACGTTCGTTGCGCACACATGCGTCAGTTTTGCTCTCCCAACACGTTCAGCGCAGCTGCCACATCGAAGCTGGCCACACTTCTGTCTGTCAGCCATAGCTCATGGCCTTTTGCCTCGTATTTCCCATCTATGACAGTGCAAGAGGCGAGAGGCAGCGCCGGTAAGTCGTACAACGCGAAGGCCAGTGAGTTGTTCACTACGATGACACCCTCCATGTTTCGTCGGCCAGCTGTAGTCATTTTCTCCCAACTGGGGCAGAAGTTCGGCTCTCAGGCCGACATACATTGGCGCCGGCTTGCCTACGCCACGACCTGCCCAGGACTCCTGCCGTATATCTTCCCCTCAGCCCAAGAGGCGGGCACAGCAACGAGCGGCGTCTCCAGATCGGGCCCGACAGGGAAAGACGGCAGCGTTGCTCGTGCCGCTTCATCGTCGCGGTCGATGCCGATCGATGTGATTTCGCTGCGTAGTGCTGACGTCTACAAGTACCGCTGGGTGCAGCGTCTGTACGTGAGCCGATTCGCCAAATCACTTTCTCAAACAACAGTTTCGGAATCTGGAGAGCAGCCATCCATAGACGAGATCAAAAATGCCCTGATAGCCTCTTCCACATTTGTTGGCAGCCAGCTACTGGAGCCGTTCTACGCTACGCTGGGCTTGCGCAACTATCTTCTGCCGCATGTGATGCTGGTAGACCATGAAGGCGTCGTCCGGTGGCTCAGCGGTGGTCTCCCCGATGCGGATGAGAAGGCTGTGTTCCCTTCGCTTTTACGGCAGCTGGAGTCAGAGTACCTCAAGGCACCCAAGTAGACCGCGTTTCTCCTCCAGTGCACCTCCCTCACCTTTCGTTTCCTTCCCTCTGCATGTTTGTGTGTGTGTGTGTGTGTGTGCAACGGTGTATGTGTTTCAGCGCGGGCGTTGTTGTTTTCTGTTTTTACGAGTTGTCTGAGTGCCGCAAGGGGCACGCGGTGCTGTGTGAGAAAATCAAGACCCCTCTCCACCACCCTTCTCCCCTCTCCCCCTTCTGCTGTGTATATCTCCACATTGTGGGCTACCGCATGGGTGCGGGGAGAGGGAGGGAAGGAATACAAGGCACGTTATTAATCGCCGTCTTTTTTCGGCTGTGGCTCTTGTTGTGGTTGCTGTTTTCTGTATGTGTGTGTGTGTGTGTTTTCCTTCTAAGGCAGTTTTTCACATGACGAGTTTAACCCGATAAAGTCGTGCAACCACAACCACTACCACCCACAAAAAAATGAAAGAGAGAAGTGCTGGACGCAGACATTGTTGTAGAGGAGAAAGATTACCGCACGAGAGCGCATGCAACATGGTGAGTCTAGCGTGAAGGTCGGTGTTGATATCGTACCTTCTCTCTTACCCTTTTCCCACCCCACCTCACCTTCTGAGCTTTTGCGTAGTCGCAACTGATAGCAACACTCAGGATTCTGCCTCGATTGCAAGGATTTGCCCTCTCTCGCTCCTTCTGCGTACACTCAGCAGCCTTCAGAGTATATAGGACAGTAGCATACTACGAGAGCCGCTCACGCGTCACTGCAACTCTTCCTCTCCCTCCTTCTCTCTACGCGCATGCGTTGCTCTCCCTCACGCCTCCGTGGCGGAAAAACGGAATCATCGTGCGCGTACGCAGTTAGAACGACGCTGTCCTAGCATGGTCTGTTCTCTGTTTCGTCAGAGGGCAATATGTCGCTAGCGCACAAAATCTTCGCCACGCTGAAGGCGAGTGGGGATGGCACTTTCCCCAGTCCTGCAGCGCCGACGTCAGGTCAGTCGGAAACAGCCACGACCACGTCAGCGTCTCCGTCAGGCTCGTGGAATGAGCGCTTCTACCACATTGCGGTGCAAGGGTGCTGTCACGGAGAGCTTGACCGCATCTACGACTCCTGCAGCGAGCACGAGCGACAAACTGGCAAGCGGATCGACGTCCTGCTCTGCTGCGGTGACTTCCAGGCCGTGCGGACGGCCAGAGACATGGACAGCATGGCAGTGCCGGACAAGTACAAGGTACTCGGTGACTTCCACAAGTATTATGCCGACGTGTCGGGCGCGTTCACCGGGCACAAGGCGCAAACATTAGCACCGTATTTGACCATCTTTGTAGGCGGCAACCACGAGAACTCTGACCTCCTGGCGCAGGAGAGCTACGGTGGCTTTGTGGCGCCGAACGTCTTCTATCTAGGTCATTCCTCTGTCGTCACCGTGGACGACTGTCTCACCATCGCAGGGCTTAGCGGCATCTTCAAGGATCCAGACTACGATCGCCCGTATCCACCCCGGCCGTACGCTGTGAACCCAGTGGCCAAAAAGTCCGCCTATCACGTGCGGCGGATCGAGGTCGCGAAGCTGCACGCCTACCTGCGCGCCACCCAGAAAATACGCAGCAACAGCACAATTGAGGCGGCCAAGACAACCTCAGCCACGTCGCCCGCGGCGTCGCCGCCGATGGTCGATCTCTTTCTCTCCCACGACTGGCCCGTTGGCATCACCGGCTACGGCGACGAGGCGCAGCTGCTGCGCTTCAAGCCGTACTTCAAGGATGACATCCGCCGCCACGCCCTGGGAAACCCGTACACCATGCGCCTGCTGCAGGAGGCAAAGGCACCCTACTGGTTTGCCGCGCACCTTCACTGCTACTTCGAAGCCACCGTCGAGCATCCAAGCGCGGGCGCAACGGAGACGATGGCAGCGACAGCGGCGGCATCCACAAAGTTTGTGGCCCTGGACAAATGTGCGAAGGGACACGGGTTTCTCACCTTCATCGACCTCCCACGTGTGCGTCGAGGCGGCGTGCGAGCCGCACCGCCGTCGGAAAGCCATCCACATGGCACGGCTACTGTGCTGGGTACCTCGCGTATTCGACGGGATCCGGTGTGGCTAGAGGTGCTTCGTGTCTCTCACCAGTTTGTTGCAGCGAACCGCACTGTCGAGGCAGGACTTGGCGGCGGCGGCTTCGATGTGGACGAGGCCGTGAAGGAGGTCGTTGCAAGTTACCGGAGTGCCACGAGGCCCTCTGCTGCCGCGCTTCTCGCGCCGACAACAGAGACGCTGCTGGCGGCACTACAACTTTCTCCGGCACTTCCCCTTCAGCAGATGGCGCCTGCAGCCGCATCGCCGGAGTCTCCCACGAAAGGGGCTGACGGGAGGGCGTCCCCATCGGCGACCAGGCGCGACGAAACCGTTTGGCAGAATCGAAACAGCACCCGATGTATTGGTGGTAGTCTTCAGCCACACCACCCACGAGCACGCACAGAGGCGACGAGAGCGTCTTCTGTCTCCACAGCGGCACCTAAGTCAAGCACTCCGCTGTGGTATACTGCAGGCACACAGCCCTTGCAGCAACCGCCAACGAGCGCGCTGCGCATCTTCGAGGATGTGGGACCAACAGGCTGCTCCTCAGCCCCGTCCTCGACGTCAGGTATGGTAGCTGGTCACGTCTCGTCCTCGTTTGCTTGTACCGATGGCGACGGCGGCGCACCACCGCGGGAACCGGCAGCAACAACGCTGAGCTGGTTCGAAGACACAACGCAGCAGCAGCAGCAGTCGTGACGACTGGTGGATGCAGGTGTGTGTGTGTGTGGCGCTTCCTGACCTGTTCCCGCCCTCACCCACCCCCTTCAACCAGAGCAATGTGGTTGTGTTTACTATCGCCCTTCTTTTTGTCTTTGCTCGCTGCAGGCGGAGATGTGTACTCAGAGGGGGAAAAGCTTAGGACGGCGCATTGCCGTCGTGGCCAACTTCTGCACAGCCACACCCCGTCCCAACCCGCCAGTGTGCCGAGAGCAGGTGGATGGAATGGACGGCCCACCAAGACAAGGGAGAACAAAAAAACGTTGAACGCACCCATACGACGGACCAAGAGAGAGCCTGTTAAACAGAATAAAAGGCATGGGGGCGCACGTGGTCGTCACACGTATGGATACTACAGGTGTCACATGCGATGTTGGCGGAAGGAGGGTAGGAGGAGGTCTTCCCCTTTCCCCACCCCATCTCCCTCCTGGTTTACTTGCTACATGTCTGCGTGTGTGTGTGTGTGAGTTAAAGGGCATGGGCAGGCACGTGATACGTCTTCTGCGATGACGCACCTCCCTCGCTTAGCCGCTCCACCTTCCCTCCTCCCAAATACGCTCTCCCCCCTTCTCTCATCTCCGTTTCCTGCATCTCCGCGTGGTATGCACCTGCCCACGCACATGCACATACGCACATACTCCACTCTACGTGGTCATGGGGGAGGTGGTGATACAGCGGTGTACGAAAAAAATAAAAACCTTCGACCAGCAGAAGGTGAACAAGAGCCAGCGGTTGAATTTGTGTGACCCCTTGCGCCCCCCCCCTCTCTTCCCTCTCACACATCTCTCTCCTTTTGGAAACGCGAAGACAGACGGCACACAGACAGACAGGGAAAGAGGCTGGTGGCGCGTCAGTGCAACGAAAGAAACTACAACAGGCACACCACAGCAACACAAAAATAGGGCAAAAGGTGGCATACACCATTTTGTTTCGAGCTCGTTTTCTTTTCCTCGTCTTCTGTGCTGTTGTGCGACTGCTGCTGAACGATCTCCTCCGAATACGCTGGATCTCAGCGTGTGTGCGTGTGCGTTCTTTTTTCGAGGGGTCTCTCTCTTTTCGCTCACACATTACACACAAGCCTCTGACGCTCTCCCTCTGCGCTTTCAGCAGTAGCGCGGCGGAGAGGGTCCGTGTAACGTTGCTGCACTGCTTCGACTCGCTCACACCTCCGCATACGCTCACGAGCGTGTGTACAGGCACACGCGTACCCTCGACTCTCTCACCCCCACCCCTTTTTTTTTGTCTCTCACTCCTTCTCTTTTTCTTGTCCTATTAAAAGCCAAAGAAGAAAGGGGTGAGAGGCAGCACATCAAAAAGTAAGAGAAGAGGGACAAGTAGGAGCCTCAGCACATACATACACACGCACATACGCACGGGTCTACACGTCTGGCTGCCTCTGTGCATGGGGGCGTGTACACTGCCAACAACCTCCCCCGCTCCTTCTCTCTTTGCCTCGTGTTTCCGTCGCTGGCCTTCCCCTCCGCATTTTTCCTCGTCGCAAGCAAGCTCGCATACACCTATACGTTGGCACACAAACACACTCCCTCCCTCCTCTTTCTACCAGGTGTGAGCTGCGTCGTCTCTGTGCCCTTTCTCTTTTTGCCTCTGTTCCTCCTTGCCCTTTCGAAACGACAGCCTACATACACACAGGTATATATATATATATATATATAACCACACCTCTTGTACTCTGTCTCTCTCTCTCTCGCTTTCTGGGTGCCCTCTCCTTTTTTCTTCGTCCTTTCGCTGGTGTGTGTGTGTGTGTGTGTGCATACCAGTGCCTTCGTCGCTCCTTCCTCCTCCCCCCCCTCCTCCCCTTCCTCTCTCGTTTGCCATTGCTACTACTACTACCACTACCGCGACCATTACTACTGCATCTTTTGGTTTCGTTTTCTTTCGCCCCTCCCTACGCTTTCTTTGCTCGCTGCGCTTGCCTTCTCTCTCCTTCCTCTCTCTCTCTGTCTGTGTGTGCGTGTGTGTGTGTGTGTTTCCTGTATGTATCTTCTTTGAACTGTTCGCTCTCGTCGGCGTTGGTGTTCCGCCTTGTCCGTTGCTTCTTGGTCTCGTCTTTTTTTTCTTGGGGGGTAAGGGTTCCTGGAAAGGCTGCGTCAAAACCCTCGGCTTGACTCGATCTCCGCTCCCTCGCCTTCACCTCTCCCATTTCACCGGCGCCTCCACTTTATGCCTTTCTAGGCTCGCTCGCTCCCTCGCGAAACGCTCTCAGCCTCGTCGGTATTTCCCGCTCACCCATCCTCCCTCACAACAACACAAAAAAAAGGCCAAAGCCTCAAGCGCATATCCCTCGTCGGTGTTCGGCAAAGGTCCTCCTTTTTCGTCTGTGTGTGTGTGTGTACACAGCGCGCTAAACATCTCTCTCCTCCTCCGACTATAAGCGAATACAGACATACTCGCGCACAGACAGGCACGCATCGCTTGTCCGTCTGTCTGTGAGTGCGTGTGTGTGTGCAAAAAGACGTTGAGCAACAGTGGAACCACGAAAAAAAAAAAACTGAAGAGCGCTAGCCATGGACGGCGTTGATGCGGCGCTGCACCGCAGCAGTGCCGGGCAACCCTCCTCGCCAATCGAGTTCAACGCCGACAGCGTGTACGCGCGTCACTTCACTGGAGGCGCAAGCATAAATGGCAGCAGCAACCTTAGTGCCAATGTGTCGCGGCTGATGACCTCGCCGCGGCCGCCTGCACCTCCTCATGCGACAGCATCTTCGATAGCTGCCGTTGAGGAGCCCACGCTGCACGACGCAGCCAACGCACATGCCGGAATGATTCCAGGTATTGCGTCAGAGGAGGGGGAGCTAGATCAGTTCGATATTGTTCTTCAGCAGGACGCGGCAGCTAGCAGTGGTAATACACAAGTGCCCTTCCGGAACCGCAGCCCGTCCAACACCGGAACACACTCGCCATCTGGGGCCACCCCACCTTTGGCTGTCGGCGGCTACGCAGCCAGCACCGGCAGCAGCGGTCTTGTTGTCTCCTCGACCGCCCACTACAGTGGCGGTGCAGGAAGCAATCAGCGCTGCAGTCCTAGTGTCCTGTTCCAGGGCGCCGCGAGGCGCCTGCCTTCTGTGGCTGGTGCGTGTCAAGCATCCGCCATCACCCAAGATAGAGACCAATGTGCTCGACTCATCCACCAGATGGCGTCTGCGTGCCGCGGCGAGCTGCACTTGCACGGGTACAGCGGCAGTGCTGGTGGCAGCACGACGTCCGTAGCCTCCCCCGGCGGAGATCCACGAGCGACAAGCTCGCCAGCTGCACAGCAGCCCTCCACCGCATCCGCTGCGGCTGCTGTTTCCGGGCTCGATCCGCACATCTTTGAAGAGGAGCTGAGCCTGCTCACTGGCATCATACTGGAAGCAAACATGGCCCACAACCCGCAGTGGCAACCTCAGTTTGCACACCGCAGTAACCATCATGCCAGCAGCAACAGCAACGGCGGCTACATCTCTCCACCACACGGTATGCTGAGAGCCTCGCCGCGCAGCGGTGGTGGCGGAGCCCAATCCCTAGCAACAGCGCCAGCGGCGGCAACGGTGACCACGGCAGCAAGTCTGCTCGGCGCAAGTGCCGGCGTGGCTGCCCGCTCCCACTCACGTGGATCTCCTGCCGGCGGTGTGCCCGGGGCACATCTCGCGTCGAACTACTTGACGAGCGTCACCGCCAGCAACATCAACAACGACGGCCGCTCAACGATCGACACCGAAGTGAGCGACTCGCTGTGCCGCATCTCCCATCTCGGCGGCGTCGGCTCGAACTACCACATGTACATGATGGAGCATGGTGTCCGCCCCATGAACCCCTGTCAAGGTGCCGCTCCGCTGTCGGGTGCCACGGGCGGAGGCGTTCGGAGCATCTCTCAACTGCAGCAGCATCAGCAGGCATGGACGGCGCTCATGCACGAAAGTGTTAGCAATCCAGGTCACCTCGATCGTGCTGCGATTGCCAGCCTTACTGGTCAAGCCTCTCGGCGGCCGAGTGGCAGCGCGGCACGTAGCACCAGCGCCACCGTCAAACACCCTCGTGCGGTAAAGCCGGAGGTGAGCAGCGACGGCGGCCGCATCCGTGGCCCACGCAGTCGCACAGGCAAGAATGTGGCACCCAGCAACCACTCCGCTTTCTCCGAGTGCTCCGGCGGCGAAACACGCAGCTGCCGCTCCACCCTCACTGGCGCGCACCGCGTGCTCTCCTCCTCGGCGAACGCAACGACCAACACATCCTTGTCCAGCAGCGTCTTCCACCAGATCCAGGTAGACCACGGGATGTCCATGAACGGTGGTAACGGCCGCACCAACAACGCATAAAAAGGTCCAGCGTGCGTGCCCCTCCCCATGTCCCCGGTCTACCCGCCTCCCCGCCCCGCCCATTACCACGTGCGTGTGCGCACATGCACGCCCGTCTTATACACCGTAGAAGAGGAGACGGTGAAAGAGAGAGGGAAGCGACAACGTTTGAAGAAGAAGCGACGGGTGGCGGCGAATATGAAGCGCTAGACGGTAATAAAAAGGCCTGGCGAAGACGCAAACGGCGTCATCCGCTACCAGCAGAGAGACAGAGGAAGAGTGGGGCGCACGCGAGGCGCAGAAGAGAAATACAAGGGTAGCGACGACGGAGCGGTAGACTGTACGGCATGAGTGTCTGCCGCGAAGAAGGATGGATGGGCAACAGCCCAACGGAGGAGAGAGCACGAAAAGAAGTGCGCCCCCCGCCACACACACACCTTTTTCACTTCGTTACGATCTTGGATGTGTTCTTTCGCGAAAACTCTGCGCCTGCGTCTGCGTGTGTGCTTGACTGAGCGGAAGCGGGCAGTGGAAAAAGGTTAACGTGCGACTCAGTGCGCGTGCCGGAGAGAGGGAAGTGGGGGGAAGGAATGCTTCAAACCCTACTTTTATTGACGTTGTTTCGTCTCTTTTGTTGTTGTTGCGCCTGCGGTTATGAGGTCGCTCCGCCCAACACCACCCTCCCCTTCCCCTCCCCTGCTCACAACCCCCTCCATCCCACCCCTCATTTCGCTCCCCCACTCGCCCGTCGCCTGTTTTTCCCCCTCTCCCATGGGAGCCTTCTTGTCCCGTGTCTTGCCCTTTTCTCGCTCTCTCACCCCCCTCCTCCCCTTTTTCCCATCTTCCTCAGCTCTCCCAGTACGATACACACATTCCCCCCCCCCCTCTCTTCTCGGTGCGCTGACTCACTCCCCTCCCCTCCTCTCTCTCCTAAGCATGCAATCGCTATCTTTCTCGTCCGGTCTCCCTAGCTCCTTCCCTCTCTGCAGACACGCATCTACGGCGGAACTGCCTGTCGTCATGTGTGCTGGAGAAGGAGAGGGCAGAAGGGTAGCAAAGAAATGAGCGGCAAGGTGTGGATGTTGACAGAGAGGTGGAAAACATTTCGTTTAAGGTGCTTCAGTGGAGCCGATAGAGCCCCAGGGCATAGTCGGGCTGGACGGGCGGATACGGCCGGAAGGTTGAGCTATAGACTGTAGTTGTAGAAGAGGCGATAAGGGCGCAAGACGTTTCTCTCTTTTGCGCACGTATGTATGGGTGTGCGTTTGTGTGCCCCCCCCCTGCGCTGTGTGCAGGCCACCCTGCTCCCGTCCTCGGCTATGTCCTCCTCCTCCTCCTCTCTTTTGCTGCATGGTCGTACCAGTGTGCATGTGCGTGTTCTTTTTATATTTGCTTCACTGTAGCGCCCATCTGTGTATGTCGCTCATGTGTGCGCGTCTCTGTTCGTTGGTGAGTCAGAGAGGGAGAGGGCAGCCCGATGCGTAGCGCCCTTCCCCTCTTTTTCTTTCTCTCTTCTGCGCTTCTCCCCGAGCAGTGTTGTGCTGGTGAAGGGGGGGAGAGGTGGGGGGTGGGTGGTTTTGCCACGGCGATGGCACCGGCCTCCTCCCCCCATCGTTTGCATCCGTGATGAGGTGCGAACACACTCTCCCGACTTGTGTCTTTGGTGGGTTGGGTTCTTTGTGCGCTCTTTGTGTTGTTGTTGCTCTTGTTTTCTTCATGTTCGGAAATCATGTTCGCCGTTCATCGGCCTCCGTTTTGTTTTTCTTCCTTCATCACCGCCGCCATCATCGCCTTCTCTGCCACTCACCCTTCCTCTACTGCCCCTTCCTTCTCATTCTGCATGTCCTTTGGTTGCGTGTTTGGGGGGAGGGGGTGTCCGGATGGCTCTGCCCCTCCTCCCTCCTCCTGTCCTTCTCTCTTTCCCTTTTACCGTTTCTCGGTGGATGTATGTGTCTGTGAACTCCCTCCCTTTGTTGTTAACGCGTGCAGCCGACTTACTCATACGCCTCGACTTGTCGCACATGCGAGGGACGGCAAATGAGAGAGAGACACACACACGCGTGAGTACGTACACGAACGCCCCTCAATGTGTGAGTGTGGGGTGTATGTGTACATATATAAGCTGGCACGCGTGCGAACACCAGAGAAGGTACAAGGGGCGAAGAGGGAGGGACGGACGGATGGAGAGAGGGGGAAAGCAGGCGTACGTAGTACACAACTGAAAAGATAACGTTCCCTACACACACACACGCATACACATACACATACACACTATATATATACGCATTACGTGCATACACACCTACGTGGGCGCGTCGTCACCGCATTCGGTTCTTTACCGAGACGACAAAACGAACAGAAAAAGAAGGCCGAGAGAAGGAGAAGTGAAAAGGCGTCGTTTGTTTTCTCCTTCTTGCCTCTACCCCTCCTCCTCCTCCTCCTCCTCCTCTCCTCTCCTCTTTGTGGGCGTGGCTGTTATCACCTTCGCTTCTCTCTCCTCCCCGTCGTCAAAGTAGGGGGAGGGTAGTCTACTCGTTGTTCTTCGTGAGCTCCTTGCTTGTCTGCCTCTCTTCATCTGGATCTCGTGCGTGTGCATGTGTGCGTGTGTGTATGTCTGTGTGAGCGTGTGACTTTTACCTTCCGATGTTCCTTCATCTCCGCTTTCCCGATCTCCCCCACTGCCATCCCCATCTCCACCACCCCTCCACACACATACATGCACGCATACACACCACCACGATATCTACTCCCCCCTCCTCCCTCTGGATTTATGCAGCGCCTCATGTCTGCCTGTACATGTATGTGTTATCTAACCCCGCGCAACAGGGGGGAGACGTATTTCTTTTTTGGTGCTGTTGTGCTGTGGTTCGTATTGTGCTTTCGTCTGTTTATATGTGTGGGTGGGTGTGTGTCACTGGCGAGCAGACGGACTGTGCGGGTTTCTGGCTACATGGGTGCGTGTGCTTCGTTTCTGCCTGCAGCGTCGGCTTCTTCTTCGCTTGTGTGGCTGTGTGTGTGTGTGTTTGTGTGTGTACGGACCGCCCACCTACTCCTCCCCCCTCCGCTCCCCTCTCACCCACCGCGTTTTTTTGTTGTGGCTTTGCCCTCAGTACTTCTGTCCTGATGTCAATGCGACCTGCGTGTCTCCCTCGCTCTTGTCGTCACTGGGGCTGGAATGTTTCTGTTGTGTGGTGTGTGTGTGTTTCTGTGTGTGGGTGTTTACCTTTTCGTCCTTCCGCCGTCTTCTCCCCCTGTTCTGCTCGACCCACGCGCCTCCCCCCTCCCTCGTCCTTTTAACGGTCACCACACCTCCATCACAGTCGGCACAACACGCACGCACACTCTCGGCTCTCTACTCTCCATTACTTCTCTGTTGGTCCTCCCTCCCCTCCACCTTCTTTCTCGGTTCCTCTTGTCTCACTCGATCCCGCTCTCTCTCTCTCTCTCTCGGCCCCATCTGTGTGAGCTCTTCTCCCGTTGTTCTACTCTTTAGCCTGTGCGTGCGGGTGCGTTTTCCTTTGTGTTTGCTCTTCTCGTGTCTTCCTCTTTGGTGAGCGTGGTACTCGTCCTGTCGATGAGTATGCCGTTGTCTCTATGGTGTTCCTGTTTATTATGACTATTCGCTTGAAGTGTTTTGCCGGTCTTCCTCCTCCCTCCCTCCCTCCCCGCCTCTCCTCACGCCTCGCCCTTCCTCCCCTCGGCTGCCGCTGCCGCTGTGTGGCGGTGACGTAGTGATGGGCAACTGCTTCGGTGTATTTTGTGTATGTAGAGCGGTGGATGCCGCGCGGTACCGTTTTTTTTTCGTCTTCGTTTTTGGTTCATCCCTTTTCCATCTACGTGTATTTGACTGCGGTTACTCTTGCTTGTGTGTGCGTCTGCCGGCGTGTGTCTGTGTGTCTGTGTGTAGACCCTTCCCTTCTGATTTCTCTTCTCCGATGCTTTGTTCACCTCTTCTCTGATGAGCAACGAAACGCCTTGATGGCCTCCTCTATGGCGTCGCGGTGCCCTTATGCACTACACCCCTGTGCATGCGTGACGATTGCCCGTGCACGCCTTGCGTGGCGCCTAGCAACCTCTTTCACTCCCCTCCCCCTCCTCCTCCTCCAGGCCCCCGCCGACCTGCGCGGCGTGGTCTGGTTTTTGGTGATGAGTGTTGCCTGAGAGGACATCGTGAAGCGCGGACCGCGGAAACGGGAAGGAGAGAAAGAGAGGGAGAAGCAGCGGCTGCGCTCGCGGACAAGCAAGCGCCGAGGCGCATTCTTTGCTCAATGTCTGTGCTACAAAAGGCGCACGCGCAATCGTGCTAGGCCCCTCCTCATCTTCCCCCTCCCCCACCCCACCCGCCCACCCTTGGGGCCCAACTTGCCCCTCCTTGCTTCTATTGGCGTTGCTCGCGTGTGGCTGTGTGCCTGCGCACCACACCAAAGCACAAGTCCACACGCACATATTTTCTCACCATACCGCCATACATGCACAGTTGCGTATCTCTCGCCTTCTCTATCGCGTACACCTGCTCTCTACACAAGCTAGGGAGGAAAGCAGCGTGTCCAGCGCACATACAAAACCCCAGTGTGCACGTGAAGGGGTCTCCAGTGGCATCGCTCGCCTCTGCTGTCGCCGCCCTCAATCGCCATCACCCCGCCAAGTTGAAGGAGAAGCATTGGCCAACACGTTTGCATCAAGAGCAGTAACCATGTCGGCTCTAGCAAAGAAGATGATGGAAAAGTACGGGTGGAAGGAAGGCGAGGGACTTGGCAAGGAGCGCTCCGGCATTAAGTCTTACGTGAAGGTGGCTCGCCGCGACCCTCACATCGCCACCGGCCTTGGCCACGCCGCTGACCCTGCGCAGGGCGGCAGCTTGGCTTCGAAGCACGCCGTCGAACTCGACGCCATCTACAGCCAGCTCCACAAAGAGACGAGGAAGCGACAGCGGCAGTCGAACAAGGCGCGCGTAGACCAAGGTGATACCTCTGAAGATGAGGTAGACAATGGGGGCGAGTTGAGTGACGTGAGCTCCACTAGCAGCGGTGCCAGCAGCAGTAGCAGCGCGGACAGAAAGTCCGAAGGAAAGATGGCAGTCGCGGCTCGTGCCGCAGTGAAGCGGCAGCACCGCACACCATCGTCTTCCCCCTCGAACAGTGGCAACGACGGTGATGATCGTACGGACAGCAAGCGGTCGAAGGGCGAGCACATCGGCGATGTCACTCGTATGTCCGACAAGGAGCTCTTCCAGCGCTGCGGTGGGGTACGCCTCGGCCGTGCAGGTCGCCATCGCCTCTTCGATGGGAAGCTGAAGCGCATACAGGACTCCAGCTAAGTGAAGCAAGCAAAAGAAGAGGGGCGAGCAGGGGAGGGTCTTCCCGCTCAAGCCTATCCGCGGCGGCTAGACGGTGTCATGTGTGTCTCTGGGAATGGGGGCGTGCGTAAGCAGAAGTGAAGTACGCACGACCGCCTCCTCCGCCGTGGCTGTCCCCTCGCTGCCGCCCCAATGATCCCCACGAAGTAGTCATCCGCTTTTTTTGTCTTGCTCTAACTCGACTAATCGGCCTCCTGTCGCCCGTGCACCTTATGTGTGGAAAGGACATGGGGATGAGCCGGGGAGCGGCACCGCATGCGTCACATGCGCTAGCGTACGTGCTGCACAGCCCGTCCTAGTTCTCCCCCTCCCCGCCTCGCCTCGTCCGCCACCTCTTCCCTTTCTTCTCCTACCTGTGCGGCATGTCGGGCTCACCTCACCAATGAAAAACACACACGAGAAATGGTGCAGAAGGAGCGCTACGGTGATGGAGGAATGATGAGCTTACGCTCTTGCCTCGTCCTTGCTCTGAAACTCACTCTCTCGTTCCTCGATAGTATGTTTGCAGCACGTTGCAGATGAAGTCGCAGATCGCACGTCATCTGCCTCCCCTCCCCTCCCCCCGCTCCCCAATCCTCCTGCCCCTCGCATGTGAGAGGAGGTGTCTCTATCCTGTCTGCGCCCTTCAGCATTCCTCACTCAGTTCGAAGGATCAGAGGGACACGCAGGGTGCACATGCCACACCCTTGGAGCGTGCTGCTGTGGATACGTGCACACTATTCTGCCCCCTCCCGGCCTCCCACTCCCTTCCTCAGGCAGTTCACGCCGCCAGGGCAAACGAAAAAGAAGGCGAAAGGGGTGCGAGGAGGGAGGAAGGGAGGGGGGGCGCTGTTCCTTCCACATATATAGCACATGCCTCTTTCTCTTTTTTTTTAACAACCATCGACACACGGTCTCCCCCTCTCTGCCTCACCCACACACACGTGGCAACGCCTTTTGCTGTGATGGTGGTGGTCGCCTCACCTCTTTGCTTTTTTTTTCGCTCCCCAGTACACGCGTACACATGTGGAACAAAACTGCGTGCCGGCGCTGGTTAGCGCGCTCGCCGCTTCGTCTTCGCGGAACCGCCAGTGCCGGTGGTGAGGATAAGCGAACCTCGAATGCTTGTGGCAGTGCCTCCCCAGGGCGAGGAGCAGTGAGCGCATCTCATCTTGCAACGGAGGGCACTCGCACGAGTGTGGCACCGTCTGCGCCTCCAGCGGTGGCCTCGGCAGCGCCGTCATCAACTCTCTCGACCCTCACGCACGCTGTCGATCAGCTTCGCGAGTTCACACGGCGCACCCAGCACACGCTACGCACACAGGAGGAAACGATCCGGTTGATGCAGCAGGAGCTGTTGCTCCTGACACGGCGTGTGGCGCAGCTGGAGAGCACTGCGGACAGCTTGCACGGGAAGCTCAACGAGGTGCATCGTTCTATAGGGGAAGTGGTGCTGGGCCAGCGAAACACCGACCTGCTTGTGCAGCAGATGGAACGGCGGCATCTCGCCGGGCCTGCCGGCACAGAAGCGGCGACAGGTAGTGGTAGGGGAGAGGGTGTTGCTCAATCAACGGCGGCGCCTCTCTCCGATACATGCGCCTCGCCCACTGCAAGCCATGACGGTGGTGCCTCCCTTGCAGCTGCGGCACACGCGGCTACAACAGTCGCGCCTGCCGCTTTGCCATCAAGCGCACAACTAGCCGAGCAGGTAAGCATTCTGCAAGCGCGGCTAGATCAGCTCACCACCAACATCTTCGCCGCTGATCGCCTTGGCGCCGTCGTCGATCGCATGGCAGCATCCGGAATCGACAAGGAGAAAGTCGCAGCAAGTGTTCTGCCTTCAGAGAGCCCGTCGAGTCGTGCTAGTCTGCTCCAGCGGCTGCAGCGGCGGTACGCGCTCGGCACCTTCACGGATGCAGCCGGCGTCACTCGCCTTTCGAGCCAGGTCGTTCGGGTGCACAACGTACCTCTGAACATGGGTGCCATGGAGGTGCGAGAGCTTTGTGTTCAGCACGTCTGCACGGGGAAGAACGCCGATGAGCTGGTGAGCTGCATGGTGCACCGCAGCACCGATAGCATACCTGCCGTAGCAGCAGTAGCTGGCCACGCACGCCATCCAGTGCAGGAAGGCGTGGACTCACCCACCGACGCGGCAGCTCCTCGATACTTGTCAAGAAAGGCGACGTCCAAGACTTCTTCCTCGTCCCTTGCCTCCGCAGACGCCGCCGCGCTGGGTGATCTTCCTCGCGGTGACACGGTGGCTGCAATCCGCCCAAACACGAAGACCCTTGAGGTGGTGTTCACCTCGGCCGCCGCCGCGGTGCGGGCCCTGCAGGTGCTGAACGGGATGTACCTGCGTCCGACGCTACACGAAACACCTCTGCCGCTGGTTGTTGAGCCGGTGGTGTCGGCGGATGTGCTGGCGGCGCTGAAGGCGTGGGAAGACGAAGCTGCCGCAGCGTCGCAACACTTCACAAAGTAGGAGAGTTCTAAGCATTCCTTTCCCCTCCCCGCCCCCTCTGCCGCTGAGGCAGAGGCAACGGTGCGTGGGCCTGGGGCGCGACACGATAGTCAAGTCCACCTCAATCGGCCGGTCAGTTGAACGGCTTGTGCGGTTACCTTATGCTTCTTGCTAATTACAGTGGTGTGCATGTTTGATGCAGCATACGGTGCGTATGGTGTTCGATGTCTGTCACGGCGTTCTCTCTGACTGTATCGTGGCTCTCCCAGAGTACGCTGTCACATGCACCCATTAAATGTGGCGGCAGCTTGAAACGCCCTAAAGAAGGAAAACAAGAAGCGTGCCTTCCCTCCCCCCGCCCCCCACCCCTCCACACACATACACACACATACTCTCCCGTGAATAAAGAGCGAAGTGAAATGTGAAGGTTTCCATCTCACGCGTCCGCCTCGGTCCATGGAGCGGCCCATGTGGAAAAGGACGAGAAGAGGGCGAGAGAGCAATGTGACTTAGATGACGCTGAGAGGTCTATCTCTGTGCTTGAGGGTGGGCCGCCTGCCGCCGCCGCCACTCGCCCTCCCCCCGTCCTCTCCCTTTCCTGCTCCGCACTCCTGTCACTCCCATCACTCTCCACCGCGTTTCGGCCATCCCCCTTCTATGGCATTTTCTCGTGGACATCAACAACAAAAATAATAATAACGACAGTACTGTATCTGCCCCGCACGCACACACACACATATATATATAATACCCCTCTTACTCAGGAGCTACCACCCCCGTCAGCTGTTGTTGTTTTTTTTCGTTGTTGCCAGAATCTTCATTGCTCTTGTCGCTCTCTTCATCACATAGACCTGCGCAAAAGACGTACTGGTCTGGCGGTCAGCGCCTACACACGCGTCCCACGCTCAGTTGCTCAGTTTATCTTTACGCGGTGCTGCGTTCACTACCCCTGTCTCTCTCCGTTTGTGTGCGTACGCGCGCGTGGCGTTTTTTTTTCTTTCGTGATTGTTCAAGAGAGGCGGGTGTGTGTCGTAGTGGTGGTGGTGGGTAATGATGAGAGGCTGCCTCCGTGCATCTCTCCCTCCCTCCTACTCCGTGATACATCTCCGACTACTTCTTCTCCCCAGCCCCTTGTACGCAGACGCGCTCCTGCACGCGCGATAACCGACGTCTTAGTGCACCCTCAAGCACACACTCACAGACGCACACATCTTTCTCCACTGCGTCACCGATCCTCTCACCGTAAGCGAGTCCGCTGGGCTCGCCCCACCTTACACACACACACACACGACTCTCCCTCTGTATTCTCGATGGGCAAGAAGGACCAGGCCGCCGCGGCGGAGAACATTAAGGTGCTCGTCCGATGCCGTCCTTTCAGCGAGAAGGAAAATGCGATGGGTCACAAGAGCTGCGTCGACCTTGACATGGTGCAGAACACCGTGACCGTGAAGAGCATCATTGGCGAGCCCGATCGCTGGACCTTTGACGCGGTGATCAACAACAGCTTCTCCCAGGAGGACATCTTCACCCAGTTCATTATGCCACTGACGGAGTCCGTGCTCGGCGGCTTCAACGCAACAGTATTCGCCTACGGCCAGTCCGGCTCCGGTAAGACACACACAATGACGGGTGTGATGGGAAACAGCACGCTGGAGGGTGTGATCCCCCGGTGCGTCAAGCACATTTTCGACTCTGTACAGAAGATGAGAGACGAGGCGCCGAGCACGACCGTCAGCATGTACGTGTCCTTCATGGAGCTGTACAATGGTAAGGTGCGCGACCTGCTAGCGAAGCAGCAGGTGTCACTGGATATCCGCGAAAACAAGGATCACACCTTTTTTGTGAAAGGCGCCGTTGTGGCGCAGGTCAAGTTCCCTGAGGATGTTATCCGGCACCTGGAGGAGGGCACAGACCGTCGCCGCGTCGCGTCCACGGAGCTGAACGCCGATAGCAGCCGCTCGCACTCCGTTTTCTCGCTCATTCTGGAGTGCACCGAGACCCTCGAAGACGGCAGCACCCGCGCCGTGTCGAGCAAGCTGAACCTGGTGGATCTTGCCGGCTCGGAGCGCCAGGGCAAGACTGGCGCCTCGGGTGACACGCTGAAAGAGGGGTGCAACATCAACCTCTCGCTGAGCGCGCTCGGCACCGTCATCGACACCATTGTCAAGGGCGGCGCCCACGTGCCGTTCCGCAGCAGCCCTCTGACGATGCTGCTGAAGGACTCGCTTGGTGGAAACAGCAAGACCGTCATGTTTGCGAATATCAACCCCAGCGAGCGCAACATGTCGGAGACGGTGTCGACGCTGCGCTTTGCGGACCGCGCCAAGCAGATCAAGAACAAGCCGGTTGTGAACATGGACTCGAAGGATCAGAAGATCGCAGAACTGACGGAAATAGTGAAGGAGCTGCGCGAGAAACTGGCCAAGTACGAGAACGAGGGCACGGCGGGGCTGGAGGAGGAGGTGGTGCAGCTACAAGAGAAGATAGGTCAACTGGAGGTGCAGCTGGACAACGCCACAAAGAGCCGCGAAGCGGATTTGGTCGACTACGAGACGGCGAAGGCCACTCTTGCCGCGGAGCGGCAGACCCTTAACACCCGCCTCCTCTCCATGGAGGACGAGATTAGCCAGCTGCAGAATCAACTGCAGATCTCGGAGAGCAGCGGGGCGGCAATGCAGTCTCAGCTGAACGAAGTGTGGACGCTGTGCTACAACTACTTCCTGACGCCGACAGAGAAGGCGGCGCAGACGCTGGAGCAGCTGCAGGTCACTCGGACACTCGAGGAGGTACTGCGAAACGCCAAGAAGAAGGCGGAAGGAGGCGGTGAGTCGTCCCTGCAGGAGAAGATCCAGTCGCTGACGGCGGACCTCAAGGCGTCCCAGGCAGAGCACATGGCAACCAAGAAGGAGCTCAAGACCAGCAAGGCGCAGCTGGAGCGGCACCTGGCGGAGGTGAAGGAGGAGCTGGCCGAGTGGAAGAGAGCCTCGGTCGCGCCCGGCAGTAGCATCGGCGATGGTCAAGTTGCGGTGGCAATGGGGCAGCAGCAGGACTACACAATGCAGGAGGAGAAGCTTCTGGCAGCGATTAAGCTCGACGACAACGGCGCCGCAGCGATCAAGCTTTTACGCGAGGAAAACGAGAAGCTGCGACGCCAGCTGATGGCGGCAGCGTCCGCTCTGCCTCGCTCGACCGCGGCGGTGGCTGCGCCCCAGCAAAAGTCGGCCTCCATCTCAAAGAACGCGGCGGCGGACTCAGCGGTGCCGCTGGAGCTGCAGTCGTCCACAAGTGCGGCGGCTCAGAACGCCGCAGCGATTAGCAGTCTTCAGGCGGAGCTTGAGGAGGCGAAGGCCAAGGTGGAGCACGTGACTGCTTCTCGCGAGTCTCTCTACGCGGAGCTGGAGGCTCAACGCACGGAGCTCGCCAAGTTGGAGTCCACCGTGGCGCAGCACGACCGACAGCTCGCCAAAGTGCAGCAGGAGTACGAGGCGAAGCTGGCAGCTGCCACCCACTCAGAGGACGAGGTGACGCGGCTGGAAACCCGCCTGCGCGAGCGCTCTGACCAACTAGAGCAGGTGCGCGCATTGCTGGAGAAGCAGAAAGCCATCATCATAAAGAACAACGAGAAGGCAGAGTATTTCCAGATCTCTGTGCGGGAAAAGACGGAGGCCCTCGTGGCACTGGAACAGCAGTTCCGCGAGCAGCTGGAGAACAAGGATGCGCAGATGCAGCAGCTCATCAATAAGCGCGTCGCCGAGTTTTCTGAGCAGCGAAGCGCTGAACTGAATGAAAAGTCGCTCCGTCAGAAGAAGCTAAAGAAGAAGGTCCATAAGCTGCAGGAGGAGCTGAACAAGTGGGAAGAGCGGTTCGACACGAAGGTGTGCGAGTGCGAGGACCTCCGCAAAGCTCTGGAGGAGAAGAAGGTGGAGCAGATGCGCCTGCTGCGCCGCATCGAGCTCTCCGATGACGAGGCTGAGGCCTTGGAGCAGAAGGAGCAAATCCAGAACGCCCTCGAGCGCGCAAAGCAGGAGCGCCGTCGCAAGGACGATCTCTTCGCCATGGGTGAGGTGCGCAGCGCCAAGTCCGTTGTGAGGCGTAGCACGACAGATCCCTCAGACGACGCCGAGTGCTCGTAGCAAGACACGAACGCATACGTGCATTCATACGCAGTCGTCGCCCTTCCTCTCCGCCCCTCCCCTCTCTTTGCCGAAGATCTCTGCATCTCCCGCTGCATCCGCAAATGATGTTCTCTACTTTTTGTGTGTCCGCGTGTGCTTATGTGCGTGTGTGTGTCCTTCCGCTTTGACCCTCCCCGCGTAATATCGCTGCCCCTTCTCCAACGTCCCTTCCTGATCCATTGATCAAACCTTTTCCCTTTTCCTTCGTGCGCGTATGTGTAGTACCCCCACCCCCACCCACCCACACACACACTCACTCACTGACTCACTCACACACCACCACCACGACTCCTCCCCTTTCTCATTATGTTTCAAATCTCTGCACAAACGCTTCTGCTTGTCCTGCTCCTTCTCTCGTCTCCAGCACGGCTTCATGCCCATGTCGGTGGCATGCGCGTGCTCGCGCGTGCGCCAAGGTGTTCTCCTCCGCGGCCCTCGAGCGCGAAGGCCTCGGTACTTTGTCCGTCCTCACTTCCCGCCCCCCCCCCCTCCTCCTCCTCCTCATCCTCCTCACCTTTTCGCCTTAGTATGCATCGCTTTCTCATGTACACAGAGATCCTCGTACGCAAACACACACCGCTGTGCTGCGCCGCCGGGTGGGAGGAAGGGAGGAAAAGGGGCATGTGATGTATTTCTCGCGTTGTCTGTGAACGATGGTGGAGGACGGCATCCTTTTTACTTACCTTTGGGCCCCTTCCACCAACGCACCAAGCCACGCGCCATTCAAAGAAAGCGATACCATATGTATATATACATGCATATATATAACGTCTTCTCCGGCTGCCATGCTCCTCCGTAACTCTTCCCCCTTCTTTTTGTTCGGTTTCGATCCTGTTCTCTTACGTCCGATGAGAGGTCTGTGGGGGAGGGGGAAAGGGGGGGGGGCTCGAGTGGCCGCGAGGAGGGGAGACACGCGCCAGGAGACTTCACACTTGAGAAAAAAGCATAAGAAACTTTACAAGAAAGCTTCCCCTCTGTCTCTCTTTCCATGCAGCCTTATCTTCTTGTTGATCTGCTCCTTCGTTTCTTATTCTGCTGGAACCGCCGGTGAGGGTCAGGGGGGAACGATTGTGCAACCGACGCACACACGCACACGCACACTCGCCGATACGCATAGTCCTCTGTGACTCTCTCTCGCTTTACTTTCTTACAGCTCGTTGTGAGTCGATCTACGTTGTATCTGTGCCTGAGCGAAAGAAAAGAAGGGGATGGTGTAGGACACTGAGGTCTGATCCCTTCTTAGTTTGTTTGGTCTTTGTGGATGTGGCGCGCTTGTTTTACATCAGGGCCTCCCTCTCCTCTGCCGTGCCTGTGGGTGTGTATGATGGATGTACCTCAACCCCGAGCGGCTCTCTTCGTTTCTCTCCCCTCCCTTCTGTGCATAAGTCTCTTACCTCCACCACCGCCAGCGACAGCAGCCGCACCTCTGCCTCCACGCCCCAGAGTTTTTTCTCTCTTGTGTTTTCCCTGTTTTCCGATTTTCGCTTTTTTCACCATGTATCATTCTGCCTGTCTGTCTGTGTGCTAGTTATTCCCTCCTGCCCCTTCCCCTGTCTCCTCCCTTACTCCCTCTTCTACGCTGGCGTCTCCCCTCATGTTGCCAGCTGCTACGACCGCCACCACCCGACACCCGCACGCCCTTCGTGCTCTGTGAAGGTAGAACTGAATGCCTTCCCCCCTTCCCAGCACCATCTTGTTTATGGGATGTATCGCGTGTGGTGGCGGGGTCGGTAAACCGCTTGCAGGGATTCAAATCGCCTCAGCACGGTACGCGCACAGAGGGGGAGAGAAAGCGTGGAACGAGGAAGCGAGGGAGCGTGACTGATGTGAAATGTCGTGGAGTGTGCAGACCTCTGATTGTTCAGCGGAGTTGCGTGCGGAACGACAAAAAAAATTATGGTTGGTGCCGTTGTTGTTGAACTTTTTTTTCTTTTTCACCCCCTGGCGAAGAAAATGAAGAGCGAAAGGGATGCGCAGGAGAAGAGCACCAAAGGTAGAGACGGGTAGAGGGGCAAGAAATGTAATATGTTGTCAACGGATGGCACACACACACACATCACCGCCTCTCCCCATCTCTGCACCTCTTTGTCTCTCTCCTGTCTCCTCTCTCCCCCACCTTCGCCGCACACCGTCATTTCACCTCCCGTGTTTTCGTGTCGTCCTCGATGTTTGGTTGTTGCTGTCTCGATGGTTGCTCTTCGTCTCTTGTGGTTTTGTGCTTGATTTCCCCCGTGCACACCCGTCTCCCTCTCCCGCGCCATTATTTCCTTTCATATGTATAAAGTGTATGTGTATATCGTTTTTTTTTTCGGGGGATGAATGGGGGTGGGCAGTGGAGCGAGAAGGATCGACGCTCTCGTTGCTGTTGCTCGTTGCTGACTTCTCTTTTCGCGCTCGTGTTTCTTCTCTCTCCCTTGTATATGTAATCTGTTTGTCTGCATCTGCACGTGAGAGTCTGTGTGTGTGTGTGTGTGTGTGTGTGTGTGTGTGTTGGCGCGCCTTCTTCGCTGTGGATGGAGAATGCTGCTGCTGTCCCGCCCACCGCATCCGCCTCGCTGCTGTGAATTTTGTAATGCTGCTTTGTGCTTTTCTTTGTTGTGCCTTTGCGCGGGCATGCGTGGGTGGGTGAGTGGGCGGCGAGTGGAATGAGTGGACGAAAGGTGACGTTGCCGTCACCACCAACACCACCACGACCACCACCCCCTGTCGCATCCTCGCTGCCTTCACGTCTTTCATACATGTTTGCTCTATTATTTTGATTTCGTGTCTCCTCTTTCTCTCCTCAATTCCTGGACAGGAGGGAAGGGGAGAAGTTGAGGAGGGAGGGAGGACGAGGACGATACAAAGGACGCATGTGTGCACACCATTCTCTCTCTTGCCTTGTATGTGCCTGTGTGCTCATGCATTGTCCACTGATGTGCTGCATCGCGGCAACGTCGCCGAATCTAAAAAAAAAAGAACATGTGCAGAAAAGGTAAGAAGGGAAACGATGAGACTTCCTCATGATGGTGTGGTATGGTCGGAAGACGCGGCCGCAGCGGCCGCGCTCACGTATTCGCCGAGAAAAAGATGGCGTGCAAGGTGAGCCGAGACAATTTGTGAGAAAGCACAGGATTGGTAGCGGCTGGACTCCACGAGATGCAAGAAAAAAAAACGGAGGGCGCGCCTACCCTCACCCCGATCTCGTGCCCGTGCTCCTCCTCTCGCTCTTACTCTCTGCACTTGTTTCTCACGCCATCGTTGCACGTGACTGCTGATGGCGGAAAAAAGTGGCGCTTACAACGCTGCCGTCAAAGGGGTAACTCCTCCTTCCCTCTCTCTCTCTGCAGCTTGCGTCCAGCCGCTCAGTCCCTCTGCAATGCCTTCACACACAAACACACACATACACACGTCAGGGGAAGGGAAGGTCACGCAGTCATACACGCTTGTGTGTGTGTGTATGTGTGTGTGTGTGTGTGTGGTACCACAGCTGCTGTCTCATCATCATCGCTCCCGCTTTCACATTCTTCCTCTCTCTTTCTCCGCTCCAACCCTTTGTGCTTCTTCGTGGAGGTCCTCCTCCGCCTTGTGAGTGCACCGTTGGCCCACAACCACCTTCGATGAAGCACGCCTTAGCCTTTCCTCACACACACACACACGCACACACCGGTGCCTGTCCATCATTCTCCAGCAGAGCATTGTAGAGCACACGCGCACAAGCCGGGAAGGCATACAAGCACATCGCACAAGAGCAGTCCGCACAACTCACTGTCACATATCTCGCACGGAAAGCCCCTTGCCGAGCCATCGAAAAGAAGACGAGTATAAGAGCAGAAGAAAATGGTTGTGGCGGCTGTGTTTACCATCAAGCTGCGCGACGGCGAGGCGGAGCAGCAGTTCCTCGACGCCTTCGCCCCGCTGCAGCAGCACTCCGTTCGTAATGAGCCCGGTACTCTCACCTATGAGCTGCATCAGGTCTTTGAGAATGGCCAGCCGGTGCCGCTACAGTACCTCGTACTGGAGCGCTACAGCAGCATGCGCGACTTCGAAGAGATTCACCTGAAGAGCGCGCCCCTCCAGAACCTCTTTAAAGTCGTAGCCGGGATCGCCGTTGAGGAGCAGAAGCTAACTGTGTACAGCAACGTTGCATCGCAGCCGGCAATGGACAGCAGGCCACAGGTGTGGTCTGACAAGGACACGGAAGACCCGCTGCTGCAGAAGGGTGTGCTGGTTTTTGCCGGTGCGCGTAGCGGCAGCAAGCCCGCGTACACGCAGGAGGCCAAGGCTCTCGCCAAGTACATCGTCGAAGAAGCGAAGCAGCCCGTTGTCTACGGCGGTGGCACGGTCGGTGTTATGGGTGAGTTGGCGAAGGAGGCGCACGCACTGAATGGCAAGATCATCTCCATCATCCCCAACGCCCTGTCGGAGAGCGAAGTATCAGGGCCGATGATTGGCGACCGCATCTACACAACAGCCACCATGTCGGAGCGGAAGAGCATCATGTTTGCTCACGCCAACACGGTGGTCGCACTGCCAGGCGGCGTCGGCACCTTTGATGAGCTGCTGGAGGTGATCACGCTGTTCCAGCTCAACGCCTATCGGCCCAAGATTGGCATTGTGAATGTCGAAGGGTTCTTCGACCCTTTCGTTGCGCTGCTGAGGCACCTAATGGCCGAAGGCTTCCTGGAGGAGAAGGTCTTCGACTTCCTGGTGATCGCGCCAACCGCGATTGAGGTTATGGAAACGCTCAAGTCCTTTGTGCCGCCGCCGAGTCCGGCTTCCACACTGATCTGGACAAGTCGACCGTAGGTGCCGAGGGCCGCAACGGTTCGCTCTTGCCAGAGTGTGGGGTGTGAAAGGGCATCGTTTTGTTGTGGGGTGCTGAGACGCGGCCATGCGGTAACGGCCGTCTTCGTGAGGAGGGTGCGCTTTATCCTGCCTTCCTTCTGCACCCTACCCCCCTCCCCTTTATTCTCAACGGGCGCGTGCGTTTGGCCCCCCCCCCGCAGTTCGCCCGGCTTGTACCCCAACCCCCTCACCGACCCTTCGGCCAGCACTCCACAGTCGGTCCGATGTTCACCTCTCCGGCACCTCTGTTTCTCCCTCTCTCTCTTGACCGTATCGTCGCGCACACAAATGCCGCTACACCGACGGCCGACTTTGTTGCACGGGGAATTACGTGTGAGCCCTAACGATTTCACGCGTGCACGGATGGTTCTGGATTTGTGTACATGTGTATGTGTGTGTGTGCCGGTGTCCGAAGGACACTGCTGCCCGCAACCAAAAGGATGGGAAGAAGGGTATCAAGCACAAAGAGAGAGAGAGAGGCAGCCTACCCACGCCTCTTTCCTGCGCTGCATGTATCTGCCTCGGCACCGCACTCCATCTCTCCTCCCCTTTCCTCTCCTCGTCTCTGCCTACCCCACACCCCGGGCCTTTCTCTCTTCGCCTTCGCACAAGCACGCGTACAGCTTTCGTTGTGTACATACGTATATACACACATCCCATCGACTCCTCCGCTCTTCCACCTTTGTGCCTCTCTCGGTTGGGAATGGCGGCCCTAGGCAGTCTTCCTACCCTCCCTGAGGGACTCACTTACGATGACGTGCTACTCATTCCGCAGCGCAGCCCTGTGCGCTCTCGCAAGGCCGTCAACACAAGCACACGCCTCAGCCGCAACATTCACCTCAAGATTCCCATCGTCGCCAGCAACATGGACACCGTGTGCGAGGACAAGACGGCCGTGACGATGGCGCGCGAAGGCGGCATTGGCATCCTGCACCGCTTCTGTAGCATTGAGGAACAGTGCGCGATGGTGCGCAAGGTGAAGCGCGCGCAGTCCTTCCTGATTGAAGACCCGCGCATGATCCTGCCGTCGGCGACAAAGGCAGAGGCTCTCGAGGAGCTGAACTGGTCTGGCCGAAAAGGCGGTGTCAGCTGCCTGATGGTGGTGGACGACTTCACCAGCCGCCGCCTGTGCGGGGTGCTCAGCAAGAGCGACCTTATCTTTGCCACCGACTCCGCCCTCGTCGAAACCCTCATGACGCCGGTGAGCCGAACGGTCGTCTCGACCAACACCGCCATCACCCTGGAGGAGGCTCGCGAGGTCATGCGCACGAAGCGGACCAGCAACATTCCGCTGCTGGGCCCCAAAGGAGAGCTGCTCTACCTCATCACTCAGTCAGACATTTTGAAGCTGACTGGCAACCGCAACGCCACTCTTGACTCGCGTGGCCGCCTCATTGTCGGCGCCGCTATCGGCGTGAAGAAAGAGGATCACAAGCGCGCCGCCGCCCTAGTGGATGCCGGCGCGGACGTGCTCGTCGTGGATATCGCGCACGGCCACAGCGACCTCTGCATCGACATGGTGAAGGCACTCAAGGTGAACCCGCTCACCAACAAGGTCGACATCATCGCCGGCAACATCGCCACGGCGGAGGCCGCCCAGGACCTCATCGACGCGGGAGCAGATGGCTTGAAGATTGGTGTGGGTCCGGGCAGCATCTGCATTACGCGCCTCGTGGCCGGCTCCGGCGTGCCGCAACTGTCTGCTGTGATGGACTGTGCTCGCGTGGCGAAGAAGCATGGTGTACCGTGCATCGCCGACGGTGGCGTCAAGACAGCCGGGGACATCTGCAAGGCGATTGCAGCGGGCGCTGACACGGTGATGTTGGGCAACATGCTGGCGGGCACAGACGAGGCCCCAGGCCGCGTTCTTGTAAAGGATGGCAAGAAGGTGAAGATCATTCGTGGCATGGCTGGCTTTGGCGCGAACATCAGCAAGGCGGAGCGCGAAAAGCGCCTTGACGAGGACGTCTTTAATGATCTCGTGCCGGAGGGTGTGGAGGGCAGCGTGCCCTGCAAGGGCCCCCTCGCTCCGATTCTAAAGCAACTTGTCGGTGGCCTGCGCTCCGGCATCTCGTACTGCGGCTCCCACAGCATTGCCGATATGCAGCAGCGCGCAAGGTTTGTGCGCATGTCGGGCGCCGGTTTGCGGGAGAGCGGCAGCCACGATATCTCGAAGCTGTAAAGGAGTCTTATGGCAGCGCCTACATACACAGACACATACACACACAAAGACACGCATAAACGCCATAAGCGGGCAGCAACGTTCTTTGCAGACTTGGTCTTGTGCAGCTTCTCTGAGTGGGGCGGTCAGGGTACCGGGAGTTCACCGCAAGCAGTTGACGCCGTGCAGTGCCTCCTCCCTCTCCTTCCCTGCTTCCGTCCTCTTGCTCCCCGCAGGTGAAGTATCTTTGCACAGGTGTCGGTGGTTGCGCGTTGGAGTGTGTGGCGTCCATCTTCTGTCGTTGCACCATCTCTCATTCTGTGTGTGTGTGTGTGTGTCTCGGTGTTCTCCTTCTGCTGATGCGATCAAGACAGAGAAGCGGGAGGAGAGACCTAACATTTCTTTTCCGTGTGAGTCCACATCTCTTCCACACAGCATGAGGTCCCGTTCCACTCTCGAGCCGCCGACCCTGCCCTGCCACAGGCCACCCGTCGCGTGGCGCGAAGCAGCCGTAGACACACGCCGGCGCGGCACTGCGCCAACTCGGGCATCGCAGCACGGCCTCTGCCTCGAGCCCTCCCCACCCACCCGCCTTGCAGTGCCGCCTCACAGCCGCTCCCCATTTGTGCCGGTGGCCGCGTGGTGCATCTCCCGCGGTGGCGCAGGCTCCCTCCACCGGTGGGCGGCGAGGGCGGGGCGGGATGTGCTCGAGTCGCGCTGGCGCCTCGTCGATCGTA
>NC_018244.1:368590-369700 GCF_000227135.1 Leishmania donovani | reverse complement strand
GCATCGCAGCACGGCCTCTGCCTCGAGCCCTCCCCACCCACCCGCCTTGCAGTGCCGCCTCACAGCCGCTCCCCATTTGTGCCGGTGGCCGCGTGGTGCATCTCCCGCGGTGGCGCAGGCTCCCTCCACCGGTGGGCGGCGAGGGCGGGGCGGGATGTGCTCGAGTCGCGCTGGCGCCTCGTCGATCGTATGGATGGTGCAGGCGTGCTCGCGGTCTCGGGTCGCTCCGACGCCACGCCGTCGAGGGTGTGGCCGTTGGCATCGGTGGCGATGAGGCGCCCTGGCTTCGCCACGTCGCAGGCGCTCGGCCCTGTGACCGCCCGAAGTGGCTCTGGCACTTGGCAGGGACAGAGGGACCGCCTGGCTTCCTCACACAGTGGGGGTGCTGGACCATGAGATGCCACGCACGGAGAGGTGTTTGCCCCCCCCCCCCAACACACGCACACACCTCTCATCGGATGTGAGCGAACTAACGAGAGTAAAAGGGGACGATGCCGATGCGTTATGTGTGGCCACGAAGCACGCTATGCCGGTGTGTATGTCTACGCACAGGCCGGGTGGATGTGTGTGGTGGTGGTAGGAAGGGGGGTGTGGGGTGCTCACACACACGCCAGAGAGAGAAAAGGTCACGCATACGCACACACCAGCACGCGCGCATTCCATGCTTTCGTTGATTTAGCTTTCATTTTCTTTGTTGTTTCGTCTGTCTCGGCTCTCCTTTTCTCTACCCATCTGCATATGCATATATCATGTTGAAGGCATGCTTGGGGGCAACAGAATGCTGACAACTAACTCTCGCTCGCTGACTCTCGGCACCCGCGCGCCTGATCTCCTGCTCTACGCCGGCAAGCGAGTGGGCGTGAGTCCCTGCGGACAGCATATTTAATACCTTCCTTTGTGTACTCCATTCATTCACGTCCGCACGCATTCCTCGCGACACGGTGGTGCGACGAGATCGGGGGGACGACGGGGCCTGTCCCCTCGCTGCCCAGTGGCGGCGCGCTCTTTGCTCTGCCTGTGAGTGCGCCTTCCTGTTGCCATATGGGCCGCGGATGGGCGACAGTGACCGCACGGCCCCTTGTCTCCCGTTGTGTCTTCTGTCCATGCGTC
>NC_018244.1:331659-368346 GCF_000227135.1 Leishmania donovani | reverse complement strand
TACACACACGCCGGACGTCGGATTGACTGAGGTGGATGGGCCGACTCGCCCATAGCGTCGGCGTAACTCCGTCCCCTTTCGCCATCTCTCTCTCACGCTGGGAAAGCGACGGAGGCATTAACGTCTCATGTGAATCAACAGTAATGCATGACTGAAATGGAAGGAACGCACACAGGAATTGCATCATCATCAGCGTCTGAGTGATCGTATCTAGCGCATCTCTCATATCCCCTCTCCCTCTCACTCTCACGGTCCGTTCCCAAGCACAGTCGACTTATCTTCGCATCGGAGACGAGGTGTGAGCAAAGTCGTAGTCGCGTGCCCGCCGGCCCACATGCACACACGCACACGTACATACGTGCATATGCATGCATATATAGATATGCATATATAGTTATATGTGGTTTATGCACCCTCGCGTTAGGAGAAATAGTACGTGGAAAGGTGAGGGGATGGCGAGGGAGAAGGCAGGATAGCGAAGAGGCGTAAGAGGCAGAGACAGAGAGAGAGCACAATAAGGGCCTGCCCTCAACGTTTGTGTGTCTGTGCGTGTGGGTGTATGGACGCATAGGCGCGTTGACGCCTTGCTTCCCTCTGACACACTCACGCACCGCGTCTGAACGAGCCGACCGCGAATGGGCCTCGGACACTGCCGTTCGCCCCTTCGCTGATCCGCATACCCCACCCCCTCCTCCTAAGGTCGCTCTCCAGTTGCCTCTGGCTGTCTTCAGCTGCTTTTCACGTCTCTCGCTCTGCTCTGCAGTCACGGACACACGCAGTGCCGTTGCACCTCATCTCTCGTCCTCTTTTCTTTCACAAAACTCTGCCTTCGCGGTGTTTCACCACAGGAGCTCGCGTCAACCACCGCAGCCATGCCACCGCCGACACCACCAGCGCCTTCACCGCGCACCGTCTACGATATTGTGAAGTCACACATACAGCTTCCAATCAACCGCGACTACAATGCCCTGAAGCGCGTGCTGCGCGATTGGCTGGCGTACAGCACGCACACGCCGTTGCAGGAGAAGCCGACCTTCGCAGCGGAGCTAGTCATCACCATTACCCGCATGCCGCCCGCGTCTCTGAGTACCATCACACAGGTTGCAGGTAGCATCAGCGGAGCTGCGGTCGGCGAGGCGCGTTCAGCGCGACGAGGAGGGCGTTGGTGGCCTTTGTCGGGCACGCGCGAGGGTCGCGATGGCGCTGGCGACCCTGCGTTGGCCGCGAAGGTCGCCGGTGCTGCTTCATCCTCTGCGCCCACCATCCCTCCCTACGTGTACCGCAAGGTTGTGCCTCTCCACGTGTGGACTGCGGTGCTGCCGTGGGAAATGCAGCGCGGGCTGTCCTTCAGTGATCTGCAGCTGCCTCCGAGCGTGTCGTCGTCGCGTGGCGCCGAGTCAGGCTCGACTGCATCCCCTGAAAAGACAGCGGCAGCGGCTGATCCGCGCGCACCATCCGACATACCAGTGCGGCCGCCACAGCAGCGGCAGCAGGGGACAGCTGTGGATGCTGAGGAAGAGGACCTGTATGGGGTAGTCACGCCATCTATCGCCTCCCGCGAGGGCAACAGTGCGAGCGTGGCGACGGCGGCGCTGGCTCGCGCTCCGCTCGGTGCGGCGGCCACCGCCGCAGCAGCAGCAGCACCGACCTCCTCCTTGTCCATCACACCCGCCGTGCCTGCGATGTTGTTCCTCTCTGATATACGCTCTACCAAAGCCCACGGCATCGGCTTCTGGAGTGGGGCGATCCGTCAAGCCATCGATGTGCTCTTTGTTGGGCCGACGCTGCCTCGCTCAGTCGGTGGAGCCTCCGCGTCGTTTCGGAAACTTCGTCAACAGGACGGTTTGGCGCTGGTGATGGAAAACAAAATCTCCAGCGAGGTGCTTCATCGCTTCTTCCCTCTGCAAGAGATACGATCTCCGTCGTCGTCCGCGGCGTCGGACTCGTCCGCCACCTTCTGCGTCCACTCCTTCGGGCACCTGGACCCACTGCCCCCGACACTCCACCCATCGCGACTTGGAGTCGACGATTGGCGGGATGAATATCGCGGGTTGTCCTTCACCGTGGCGCCGGATGCGCCGTACAACACTCCAGAGGAGGCACCACGGTATGTCTTCGAGGTGCCACGTCACACACTGCGACCTGCCGTGGCGGCAGCACTGAAGGAGAGCCGAAACGCTCACCAAGAGCTACTGCCCGCCCGCGATGCACGAGGCCGTGCTCACGGCAAAGCCGCGACGCCCATTCACGATTGCGATGCGACCGGCAGCAAACTATGCGAGCAGGCGGACGATGACGTCTCCATCGACCTTGTCGTGAACCTGTCGCAGCAGCTGCGCGCTGACCTCTTCGCCAAGGCGCAGCTGTGCGTGGAGTACGTGTCGTTGCTGGAGGAGGCTGTTGCCCACTATACGCGCACGCTCAGCACGGGTACTGCAGCCGCTGCAGAAGTACCACTGGACGAAAGGCCTCCTAATCACGCGGACGCTGGCGCGGGAGCTGGAGCAGGGAGTGGAAGACGCATGAAGGTGTGGCTGTCCGAGCACGAGTTCCGTTGGATGACGCCAGAGGAGCTGAAGCAGGCCTCTGAAGCTGAAGCGGCGACCAAGCAGCAGGCTCAGACGAGCTCCTCGATGCATGTAGACGAGGAAAGCGTCTTTCAAGAATCACGCAAAGAAGCTGCCGCCATGACGCAAATGAAAGACAATGGCGTCGCTGTTGTCGGCGCGGCTGCTGAAGCAACGCTGCGCGGCAACGCCGCCAGCGCCGTGGCGGCACAGCCAGCTCGGCCGGAGGCCGTTAGCGCGGCTCGCAGCATCAGTCTGCAGTCGCCCATCCTGCGGGATGAGGAAGAAGGCCGCCCTTCGTATCTCGCTCCGTCGTTTGTGGGCCGTCACGAGGCACCCGTCCTTCAGAGCAGCGCCGTTGTGCTGAGCGCTGACAAGCTCGCGCGCTACCCCCGCACGCATTCCCACATGCAGGAGCTGCCGCCAGTAGACTATGAGTTGTACGAGCTGTGCATGCGTCTTGGGGTTGGGCAGCAGTCGGTCCTGTATCACTACCACGAGCGCATCCTGCACGAGTGGCGTCGTGAGTTGCACCGCCTGCGGCAGCAGCAGACTTGCGGTGCACCCGAGCCTCCCCACGTAACAGCCCCGTCACGCTTGGCTAAGGAAGATGTGCAGCGCATGGTGGGCCTCGTGCGAGACCGAAGCCTGCAACTGCCCTCCGACATGGTCTCTCTCGTGGAGGCCGTGGCAGCGGCGATGTGATGCGGTGAAACAAGCAGTGGAAGGTGGCTGAAGCCCTCACCTCGCCCCCCCCACTCTGCCTCTCCCCTTCTCTCGGGCATCATTGTCGCCCACACAGCAGGACACCCATGGCTGCTGCCGCTCGCGCGCCCACCAGCCTCCATCCTCCCACCCCTTCTCGCCAGCAACGTCTGAACATGTGGCTGTGTGGCATGTGTTTGACGACGCCATGAAGTGTGTGTGTGTGCCCGCGCGTGTATGCGTCCACCTGAGTACCCTCCTCACACATAATATGCGAAGAAGAGAACAAACCGATTGCCACAAAAATGAAGGCGACAGACGAAAAAGAGAGTAGGGCGTATGCACGACCTCGTACCTCCGCAAACCATCAGCGCCGAAGCGGCTCCTGCGCACGCACAAAAGCACGCTCGCTTCGTGCGTCCACTCACTCAACCCCCTCCCTCTCTCCCTTCATCCCCCTTCACCCTGCTCTCTCTCCTCTCCCCCTCTCCTCTCCTAACCCCTTCCCATACTGTCCCTCACACGCCCACAACTACGGTGGTGGTGCCTCGGTTGTTTACCGCCCCCTCCCGCTTTTCTGTTTTTCTTTTGGGAGTATACCGTAGAAAGTGCTCAAGGGGTAGCGAGGGCACTGCCTACCAACGGCATCGACCTCTTTCGTTCACGTTGTCTGTCGTTCGGCTCCGCGCGCGTGGGCATCGCCATAAACTCCGCGGTGCATCGATCCACCCCCTCCTTTCTCTCTCTTACCGACACACCCCTCGTGTGTCTTTCGATTATTTCCTAACATGTCTCGACTGCACTTCAAGGGCGGGGCCTGGACGAACGCCGAGGATGAGGTGATGAAGGCAGCGCTGGCGCAGTACGGCCTCCGGGATTGGGAGCGGGTTGCCTCGATGCTGACCAAGAAGACCGCCATGCAGTGCCGCGAGCGGTGGGAAAACTACCTGGACCCGCGGCTGAACATTCACGAGGCCTGGAGCCTCGAGGAGGAGGAAAAGCTGGTCGAGCTCCAGGCGCTCTTCCCGCACAAATGGCGTCTCATTTCGGAGCAGCTGACGCGGCGCACGCCGAACCACTACATCCGACCAGCGTGGCTGTGCGAGCAGCGCTACCTGGAACTCAAGGATGAACAAGAGTACTACCTGAAGCAGCAGCAGCAGCAGCTCAAAGACGCGCCAGGCGGCGCCGCCGGTGAGAAGCAGAGCTTAGAGTCCTTCATGGCGGAGCGGCGGCGACGGCGCATCGCGCGCAAGACGCATGAGGAGCGCGCCTCCAGGGCCGACACCGTCAGCGGCGAGCGCTGCGAGAGAGAGATGATCGACATGGCCACTAGCCGCCTAGCGAACCAGGACCAGAAGAAAGGGCTCCGCAAAGAGCGCCAGCAGCAGCTCGCAGAGGCTGCCTTTCTCGCCAAACTGGAGAGCAATCGCGAGGGCATCGAGTCCGGCACTCTATCACTGCGCCAAACGCGCAAGATGAAGAAGGCCTTGGAAGAGGACCGGCAGAAGCCCGGTCTGGTTGACGAGATTGAAGAGGCCGACGAGGAGGACTACGCGAGCGGCGAGGCGCGCGACTCTGGTGAGGACGATGATAACGATGAGCAATTTGAGGCGATTGACATGTACGAGGACCAGAAACAGGCTGGTCTCGTGAAGAAGCAGCGGGTTCTCATGAAGGACCTAACGGAGCAGCAGCGCCACATCCAACAGCGGCAGATGAGCAGCGCCGCCGGCGCAGGCGGAGACGAGGAGGCGACAGCGTCCTCCATCGGTAGCAGCCGCGCTCGTGCGGCACTCACAGGAGTGAACCAAGATCTGCTGAGGCAACTCACATCTGCGCCGACGTCGGCGTCACCGTCGCTGCTGGAGAGCAACGCGTTCGGCACTCGTGCCATCACCGCTGCTGGCAAGCCCGTCACCGGCGCCAACTCGATCGCTGCGGCTGCGGCAGCGGAGGCCAAAGAGGAGCTCAAGAGCACCCTGGACAACCTCTTTGCCACACTGCCCTCAGCTGCCCGGGCGGCACCCGGGCCCACCTTGACGAGCTTCAGCGCAGACATGCCGCCGCCGCTTCCCCTGCCACCACTGAAGCGCCCTCGCGAAGCGTTGAAGCCGGTGTCGGTGACTGGAGAGGAGGACAGGGACGCCAGCTACCCGAGAGAAGTTGCTCAGCAGCGAGCACCTGAGCCGCCTTCTCGTCCTGCGGGCAGCAGCAGCAGCGCCGAAGCAAGGCGCAGCGACAACGGTGTTCCGGCCCACCTCTTCGGCGCGCTGGACATCCCCGCACCTCGCAAGATGCCGAAGACAGACGCCGCGGCAACGGCAGCAGTCTACAGCAACAGCGGGGCCTCCCGAAGCGACGAGGCCCGTGCACCCATCCATACGAATGCGGGCCCCTCAGACGCCGTTGCCAACAGCACCAGCGCTGCCGACGCGCAGTACGGTATCACCTTCACAGAAAGTGAGGCAGAGATGTACATGCTAGATGCACGTCGGTGGGTCGCTGTGGAGTGCGAACGAGCAACGGCCGCTGCAGAGACAAGCAAGGCGCCCGAGGATGAACAGCCCACGCCGGCGGAGATCCACGCTGCTCAAAGCCTTATAGAGCAGGAGCTGTGCTCGACCGATCGCACAGCCACGGATGGTGCCAGCATGGCCAACGGAGGCGGCACGAAAGGGGCAACGCAGCTGCAGCACTCCTCATCGATGGCAGCGGCTGTGCGTGCTTACACGTCAGTCGGCGGCCTTCAGGCGTACGGTGCTCACGTTAACGTGCAGCAGGCCTTGCACCAGCTGAGTCAAAGAGTTGCTGCGCAAGTGCAGGAGGCCAACGCGATCCTGCAGCCGCTCCGACAGGAGTGGGAACAAGTGATGTCGACGGCAATGCTCAGCCCGCAGGACAGGCACGTCCTTTACGGGTACGTTCGCGATGACGGACAGTTGAAGGGCTCGCCGGCCGTGGGTAACAGCGCAGAGGATGACGAGGGGGAAGGACTGCCCCCACCCTCCGTCGCCGCCTATGTGTGCGAGCGCATCATCAGTCAGCTGCAGCGTGCGCGGCTGGCGTCGCGTTTCACCAAGGAACTGCGGGACCGCGAGGTCTTGAAGATGCGCCGCGACTTGGATGAGGCCGAGCACGACCTGCAGCAGCTGCAGTCTCGCGAACGTACGCTGCAGGACATGTATCGTCACCAGCGTGCGCAACAGCTGTGATGGGCCTGGGCAGGCGCGGGCCTCGACAAGGAAAAGGGGGCCTAACAGGCCTGGTGCTTTCCTTTGCCATCTTCCTTCTGTTTCTATGTGTGTGTGTGTGTGTGTGTGCATGTCGTCGCCTCCGCTAACCACCATCTCCGCCTCCATTCTCCTCTCGTGTGCACCCAACGTGTGCTGCTTGGAGAGAAAGGACAAGAGGGAGGGCGTCTTCAAAGGTGAGTACCCCTCATCGCGGGCTTCATGAGTCCAGGCGGCCCCTCCCCCCTCCCCCTCCTTTGGCGAAGCTACCCAAGGTTCAGGGGCAAGAGAGAAAGAGAAGGGAGAGCCCATCTTCTATGTGAACCGCTTGAGCATCTCCGCGGTGCAATCGCTGATTGCCTCCCTTATCCTACTCGCTCGCCTTTCTTTTTCAGATTTTCGTCTTTGCGCTCCCACTGCACCGCACCCACGTGTGAGCCACGTGTAAGGGGAAGGGATGCATGCGTGTGTGTCTGCTGTAGATGTGTGGCCACTTGGTCTCTTCACCCCCCCCCCCTCTCTCTTCCTCGCCTCCCCTCTCGTCCTGCCGCAAAGGGCTGCCACGCTGCCGCCCGCCCGCTCGCCTTCCCACGCCTCTTCGTCTCGGTGGGTGTGTTTGGTCTTCAAATTGAAAGCAAGAGCGCTGCAACACGATTCGTATCCGCACACGCACAATCTCGCTGCCCCCTTTGGTAGCGGACGAGCGATGCTTGCCTGGCGTGTGAAGGAGGTGGAGAGCCCGTATGGCGACGTCGCAACGCTGCACTGGGCGGTGCCTGACGCGGAAGCTGACGCGCTCAACTCCACCGCTTTGCAGGTGGAGCTGGAGAGTGCGGAGGACCAGCTAGGGGCTGTCCTGTGGAACAGCAACAGTGCGGCTCTCCGCCACCTTCACACGCATGTCTTCAACCTGCTACCTTCCTCCTCGTCATCGGCAGCCCTGGCGCCCCCAGCGATTCCGCTGGCCGGAAAGAACATTGTAGAACTAGGCGCCGGTGTGGGTTGCCTCGGTATCGCCCTCGCCATGGCAGGTGCACGTGTCTTTATCACCGACTTGAAGGAACTCCTGCCGCTAATGGAGCACAACGTGCGCCTGAACGAGAACCGGGTGCAGGCTCGCAGCCGCGGCGTTGGCCACTGCACCGCTTTTCAATGGAAGTGGGGTCCCACCGTGAGCACGATGGTGCATAAGCAGCTGCAGAAAGAGGTAGCAGCGGTGAAGATCGCCGACCAGCAACGGTGGCAACACTCTCCACGCGGAAACGCAACGCTGTCAACGAAATTCGTGCTCTCTCACTCCGTGGATCGTGTCGTGTCTTCTATGGTGTCGTCGCTGTTGGCGCCGTCCGCGTCCCTGGCGAAGTGCGAGGAGGCACTGCGGTCAATCGTAGCGGTGTCGTCATCCACCACCGCGGTGGCCACCGACACGCCGCTGAAGACGCCGTTTCACTACGTAATCCTGTGCGATGCGCTCTACGGGAACCCAAAGGACTGGCCAGCGTTGCTCTACACGCTGACGGAGCTGATGGCGACGAACCCGGACGAGTGCGAAGTCGTCAACTTCTGCGAGCAGCGCGTGAATGATGTGGAGGGAGCTTTTCTGAAGCTGCTGGATGCGGAAAACGAGAAGAAGTTTGTGCCGATGGAGAACAGGCAGCGCGATGGCGATGCCATGTGGACTGAAGTCCTCGACTGTGCGACACGGTGCTGCAAGTCGTCGTCGAGGTCAGCGGTAGAACAGCACAAGCAGCGCGAGGAAGCAGCGAACTCGCTGCTGAGCTACGTCCTCGTACAACGTCGCGGCGCATACCGATGGGTGTACAAGACGAAGGTGCTGCAGGACGCGCAGAGCGAGCTGAATATGGTCATACGTGTCACGCGAATTCGATGGACGTGCGCGGAGGTCTTGAAAGGAGAAAAGGCGAAGCAGCGCCACAGCGGTGGGGTCGGCCATCACGCGACAGCATCGAGTGCTATATTCGGCGTGCCCGAACCGCCACGTCGTCGACGGTCCCGCGATGATGGCATTGGTGAGAACGACGCTGCCACCGCTACCGATGCACAGGCGCCGTCAGAGAGCGTTGCCCCGAACGTGAACAAGAAGAAGTGCCGCCGCGGCGACGCACATCCCCGCTGATTGGCGAGGTGTGCGCCTTCTGCCGGATGTGTCGTTGTGGCTGCTGTGGCTGCTTTCTTTTTTGCCTGCTCTTAAACTGAAGGAAAGACTGGCGTGCACGAGTAATGATCACCCCCCCCCCAACGGCGGATTCCAAGGTCTTCTGAGAACGCGAAAAAGCACTATGTCCGGGAGCGATGCAGGCCCCTCTGTCTCTGCGCGTGCATATATCCACAACCTTGCTGACCGCCACCATCATCTATACAGGCGCACGGTCGACCTCCCCCTCCGCATCCTCTTTCCTCGTCTTGGGTGTGGCCCCCGCAGTGACCGATAAGCATGCGAAGTACAAAGCGGTCTGGCCCGTGGTGGCGGTTGCTCCCTCTCCAAGGTCTGCAGGACTGCACGCACGCAGTCGGCGCGCTCCCGCTCTCCCGTTTTCCTGTGGTACTACACGGCAGTGTGTTTTGTTCGCCCACGGCCAGCCTGTTGCCGTCACCTCCCCGCACCTGTCGCTCTGCAACTGCTCTCTTCTACCGACACTGCTCACCTCCCCTCTCCCTAACCCTACACGCGTACACGCAAGCGTGGAGACCTAGATCATCTGTTCCTCTTCGTCCTTCGGCAGCTCAGCCTCTGCAGCGTCTCCCACTATCATCGCGGGACAGGAACTCTTAGAGCCTAAGACACATACATGCGCGCGCGAGTCCACCGACCTGTCCCCGCCCATCTCTTCTCTCATATCATGGCATAGATTGACACCTGTGCACACATACATACGGAAGCAGAAGCAGCATCAAGCCAGCGACGAAGAAGTGCGGTGGAGCGGCGTCTTGGACTGCCGCCACCACCGTGTATCTCTTTACGCGTGCGGTCTCTCGATAACGCGTCGGGTAGGGGGAGCTCCGTCACCGTCATGGCGGCCGCCATACCGGCGGACTCAGCGGGCATCCCACCCGACTCCACATCGAGCCCCTGCGCCCTCTTTCCCACCGAGTCAGAAGCGTATTTCTGCCTCAGCTGCAACGCTCGGTGTAGTGGCCTCGCGCTATTAGTGGGGCCGCACACGAGCCATGACTACCTGCCTCTCTTTGATGCGCTGCTGTACATGCCAGCTGCCCTGCTGCGGGAGGCGCGAGAAGTCGTGCAAGAAGCGGAGGAGAGCTTCACCAAGCCTTGGCGAGTGCAGGATCAGCAGCGCGAGGACACGCTTCTTCACTTGCTCAACCTGCGCCGCAGCAAGCTGGCCGCGGTGGCGCAGCTCATAGCGGAGCTGCGACAAGTGGATCGCCAGCTCCTGCACATTACGGAGGCCAAGGCGCTGGACGTAGCGAACTGGCGTTATCAACAGCGTGAGCTGCACCGCAAGATCGAAAAGCTGCACCGCGGCGCCACAGCGCTAGCCTCGTGCTTCGCGTCAGCATCGTCTTCTTCGACCGCTTCTGGGGCAACGGATTTGGCTGCGGGGAAGTCGCAAGCGGCCGCTACAGCGTGCCCATCCTTGTCACACACGCAGTGCGTGGCCCAGAAGGAGCTCGCCAAAGTACGTGAAACGCTGCAGATACAACTCGCGCAGCTGGAAGAGGAGGAGCGTGCGTCTGCGCAGCGGCTGGAAACGTGGCATCGACTACTAAGCGAGGTGCCGTGGGGTGGCAACGCAAGCGGCGACTTCAGCTGTACAGCAGAGACCACCGGGGGGGAGAAAGATGGTACTCAGCATGTCAGACCGTCGGCGGCAGCACCAAGCGCTGCTGCTGCAGGAATGATACATACACCTGAGCATGATCCACCGCCTCAGCCTTGCAGCTACTACTCAGAGCTCTGGCGTGTCTCCGAGGCTGCGGCAGGCGTACCGCTACAGCAGGAGCAGCAGCAGACGCCGTCTCTTTCCGCATCCCCAGGGACCAACACTGCCGTGGCGGACCGTGGTTCACCGCATCCCTCCGACGCTGAGGTAGTGCTTCTGCAGCATGCGCTGCACAACATCAACGGTGCACTGCGGCAACGACTCCTGCACGCCGCGGCGGCGTCCCTAGCCTCTTCGTCCTCTTCCCAATCACCCACAACAAGCCACCACACATCCGGCCGAGAGGAAGCGGCGGCGACCAGCGTCACTATTTCGGGCCTCCCACCGCTGCCAGTTGCGACGCCTCTGCGCAGCATGCAGGATTTTATGAAAAGCCCCAGCGGTAACAGTGGCGCTGTTGCCCCTTGTGCCCAGCAGAGCGCGGCGCACCCGTCAGAGAGGCTCCCTGGCAGCGCCAACGTCGCTAAAGCAGCCTACGCCAGCCAGTCTGGGAAGGGGCAGCAACAGGAAACGTCCCCTCTGCCGAGATGTACCGAAGCAACGGTACTTGTCGCCCCGGCGGAGGCAGTAGCCGCAGGAGTAGCGCTTGATGCAGCGGAGGAGGCTCAGCGACGCGTGTGGTGGCAGTCTCTGCAAGCCCGAGAGCAGGCGATGAAGGACTCCCTCAATCAACTCCTCCAGAGTGCCACGACCACATCCTCGCCGCCGTCATCAAGAGAGCGTGGCAGCGTCGACAGCGCCGACGGCGCCGGCAGGCCGGCCGGCAGTGCCATTTTCAGCAGCATATCAGCATACCAGCGGAGTTTGGAGAGCCGGTAGAGGTGAAGTAGGTGCGCGGCACCCCAACGCCCGGATCCCTCGTCAACCCCACCCCCTCTATGTGTGAGCGTGTTCGTGCTCGCTGGGTGGTGGTGGTGGTGCTTCTTACCAGTTTTTCTCTTGGCTTCTGGAATAGAGGAGTCCACTGCATCTCCGTCTCAACAAGATCTCCAGCTTGACGGCTCACCCTCCCCACACCCCTCCTCTCGGCCTTCATGACGCCGCCGAATGCCCCCCGCCCGCTGTACCATGTTGCTCGTTGGAGGGAGAAAAGAAGGCTGGTCGAGGTGCCTGAACCCCTTTGTGCAGTGCCGCCAGCCATGTCATCTCAGTCCCTTTCACGGCCCCCCCTCCCTTCCCTTACCCTCCCCCTCTTATCGTTCACCCGCCCCCCCCCCTTATTGCCCATCTCTCTTTGCCTCTTCATCTCCATTCCTTCTCCTGTGGGCAGCGCGCGAGCCGCTCCGCGTCCTGGCAGTGCGACGTCGGGTCAGACCTGTGTGTGCAAGGTGTGCAGAGAGCGCGCAAGCCGCTTGTTCTCTTGACGGAGGGAGGGGGTGAGAGGAGGTGATGGTGAGAGAACGGCCCTCCTCTTGCGGCCGTCCTGGACGATACGAAATCGGGCGCACATCAGTCCCAGCAGCATCGCTGGTGGTCGGAGACACACGAGATTTGCGCACGCGCAAAGCAGAACCCATTTCTCTCTCCTCGCAAGGAGAGCCTGTCACGCAGGCATGCTGTCGACGACACCCGTGCATCGCGCCGGCCTCCTCTCCACCTTGATTGCGAATGGCGCTCTCCATGCGGCGCACCTCGCCTCCATGCAGACCCCTGCCGGGGCCCTAATCCTCTCTGGATGCGTCTTCCGTTGCCTTGCGATGCCCTTTACCATCTACGGTGACCAATGCCTGCACCGCGTAGCCTGTGCTCTTCCAGAGCTGCACGATGCGCACAAGGAGTACCTCGACATCGTCGACCACCCGCGTGCGATCGCGTGGGAAAAGCGCGTGGCGGCGCAGAAGCTGAAGAACGACCGTGACCGCATCTTTCGCAGCTTTCGCACCAACAACGTGAAGATGACGGCGCCGTACGCGGTCAGCTCGGCGCTGTCTCTGTACTGCCTCGGTGTGCCGGCGCAGCAGATAGGCACGTTTTTTGTGCAAGATGCCGGCATGGCAATCGTCAGCCCGCTCGCCGTGTCGTGCATGGCGGGCGGACAGCTCAGCTTGGCAAGCACAGCCACGACCTCCGCTGCCACCCTCTTCACCGTCGACCCGACCCTTGCCCTAGCAGCAGGCTTAACGTGCTTCAACGTGCTTCGGCACCTCAGCCAGCGAGTCGGCTTCAACGATCGGCTTGATGGGTGGATCAAGAAAACGAAGCAGGCGGTGTGCCTTGGCCTGGGACTCGTCGCGGCGAGCTCGCTCTTGGCAGGCCCACTCACGTATGCGTTGGCGCTTCCAGCCCTTCACTTCTTTCCTCCGTACCTGGCGCCTGTGTGGTTCGGCATGAGCGCCACTACGGCGCTGAAAACGATCCTCGTCAACGGCACCGCACCCGGTCAAGCCATGTTCCGGCTGCCCTCGTACCCGCCACAGCACGGCACCTACGGCGGAGAGAGCACTGCCGCGGGGCACGAGTACCGTCTCGCCTTCACGGGCGTGGACGTGGAGGAAACACGCAGCGTCTGGCAAACGCAGAAGCGTATTCTGGACTACGAGTGCGATGTCCGTCTGCATCGATTTCTGAAGCAGATCGGGCTCTTCAGTGATGTGGACGAGCTCGAGTACGAAGCCGACAAGCTGAAGCGCAAGCGTGCAGTGGCGCGTGAGCGGCGTCTCGCCCACACTGTAGCGAACGAGGATGTGTCTAGCAAGACGCAAGCCCCCATACGCCGTCGCACGATGCACGACAGCAGTGGAGAAGCGCCCCAGGAGGCGGATGAGTACAGCAGCACCTCCTCTCGCGAGATGGTGGCGGTGCAGATGGAGCACGCGCAGTTGGAGGAGCTGCGAGGTCGGCAAGCCCGAAAAGCCGCACGTGAGGCCGCGTGGAAGCAGCGTCATTGATGCTGCAACGCGGAGCGGTGGTTGTCCTTGTTTCGTTGTTTCGATAAGGTGGTGAAGCGAGAGCCGAACCAACGTACGCGCCTCTGTGTCTGGCGGAAGTGTCGATTGTGTTTTTAGGGATGAGGAGAATGATGGGAGGGCGAGCTCGAAGGAGTGTGTGTGTGTGTGTGTGTGTGTGTGAGGGTGTTGATTAGAAAGACCCATCCGCTCCCTCGTTCGCGCTCGCTCTCCCATCATTCTTTCCGCAGCGCTTTCCCCCTCACGGTCTGCCCACCGCTGTCGTTGTCGTCTGTTATCTCGACTAGGCTGCGAGCTCCCATTTCTTTTGCTGTGGTGCATCACACAGGGAGAGAGAGTGGAACTGCAAAGGAGGATGGCACTTCGACCGGGAGGCGTGTGGGCTTCTTTGCTCTTTGATACGTAGAGGGCGACGAGGCAGTTGTAGTTCGGTCCACAGCAGCTGCCAAGTACGAAGGTGCAGCAGTGCCCGACGAGTCCCAATAACGTCGAGCTCCCCCCTCCCTACTCACCCACACCTCTTGCCGCATTCAATGTGAAAAGGCAGACGGCGGTGATGGTGTAGGAAGAGCGGCACGTTGCGCGCCATAGACGGCAACGTCGTGGACTGTCGTGACGTCTTTATTCTCTCCTTCTCTCTTGTCTCTCTCCCTCTCATTCTCTCGGCAACGATCGCCGTCTCGCGCACATTTTTTTTGTGGGGGTCCTGCACGGCTTTCTGGACTTGTCCGTTGGTTGGTCTTGTCATCAGGCTTGCACGTCGCGTACAAGATACAGTAGCAAGCTCTACCACTGGGTGTGTATATACAGCTTCTGGTGGGGTGCGTGTGGAAGTGTTTTGTAGAAAAGTGTGTCCGTGCCTCTGACCGAGTAGAGTGGGTTGGCAGTCCTTTTTGTAAGATTAGCGCAAGAGATCGAGTTCAGAAAGAGCGAGCAAGCGATACCCAAAGGACGCCAAGGCACAGTGGTCAGCGCTGGCGCCTCCCCCTCGCGCGCTCGCTTTCTCGCTCCACGCCTCTGCCCGCTTTCGATGTGTTGATCCTCTAGCCGAACCGATACACACGATCCCCCGCCCACTCAAGAACTCTCCGTCGCCCCCTCCGCTTCTCGCTCTTCTTCCCTTCGGTCTATGCCTTGGGAACGAAGTAGACATACACATCATAACACACACACACACACACACACACGCCTCCTTTAGATTGTTATAAACTCATACATGTGAGGCGACCCTCCCCCTTCCCTTTCCTCTCTTTCCCCTTTACCTTCTCTATCTCCAGGCACACACGCACAGACACACGCAGACGTACCTCCGTAACTCGCACGGGCGCGTGTTGCATTATGGGTGTGTAACGAAGGTAAAGCGCGTTGAAGCATTCAAAAGACCGCCCCCCCCCTCTTCCTTCCTTTTCATGTTTTCTGTGGAATGTGTGGTATGTCGGGTTACTGTTGACCGTTTCCTTATAGCTTCTCGACTCCGTCTTCTATATTTTGTTCCCGTCTGTGTTTGTCGACATCATTTCTCTGTTTGAAATCTCCCCGTCTCTCTCTCTGGTATTCATTCTCGATTTCTTTCTTCGCAGACCTTCTTACACTGCCGTGTTTTCCCTTCCTCGTGACCTGAAGGCGGTCACTTTTCACCGCCGTGCGTTTTCTCGTCTCTATCATTGCCCTCCCCTCCCCTTTCTCTCATCCCTCGCTGGGTGCGATATCAGTGGGCCAACTTGTATTTCAAGTGAGCTGCGCCTTTCGAACACACAGACGCGCGTACTGCGAGAGAGGAGTAGAGTTGCTATAGTCTCGGCACATACACAACCAATCCTCGTCGCCGCCGCCCCCCTTTCCGCGTCTTCTCTTCGCTTTCCCGCCTTGGTTCTTTTTCGCAAAGATTGCATACGTCTGTGTGTGTGCGTGCGTGTGCATGTGAGCAGCCTCCCCTCCCTCTCTCTTTCTCTCTCTCTCGCTGTACGACTCCCCTGTGCCGTGGGACGCACTGCCAGCGAGTGCTAGCGAAAAAGAAGGCGGGAAAGTACACCGAGTCGCCTTTGCTGTTCCGCTTCCATCACGGCTGTCGTTGCGCTCTGCTGCGTTCGGCGTAAGTCTGCGTGTCGTTTCCTTTTTTTTGCGTATTCAAGCGAATGCTGTCCTCCACCGACTCGCCGCGGGCGCACACGTCGCCGACGGAGAGCCGCGCTGCGCCTAACGGCCTCACTGAGGCTGATACCGCGTCTCCGACGCGTCGCGAGAGTCTTGTCCCGCAGCTGGCACCCTCCTGCGTCATCACCCCGCTGCAGGGGAGTGCGGCGTCGCCGAGAACGCTCAGCTGCAGCCGTGGTAGCAGTGAAACGCACTTAAATGAAGCAGACGCGTCGCATTTGCAGCACCCACTGTCGCCCAACGCCCTTTCTACGCAGCTCACCCCGAGCACCCCGGCGAAGCAGCGACTGCTATGTCGAGGCGCTCCTCCGCCATCGTTGCAGCAGCAGCTGAGTCCAGCCCTGCCATCGTTGGCACGGCGCCTCTGGAACCAGTTCCCTGTACGCGAGCACCCTTCCCCCCCGCGAGGCAAGAATGCGAGCGATGTCGGAGCAGAGGAACGGGCCGCCGCGCAGTTTTCAATGTTGGACGTGTTTAATGTTGGAAATGACGCCAGTCCGCAGCTCTCGACGCTCCTCGGCTCGTCAACGCGGCGCAGCGAGAACTCCCCTGCACTTGAGCGGGTCGGCTCATCGCAGTCGTCTTTGTTTTCGACGCCAATGACGCGTCGTCTGCAGGGATGCATGACGAAGGAGTCCCCCGATTATCGGGCGCTGCCAGCCCCGCACACCTCACCACCCCCACTCACCTTCAGCACGGCGGATCTGGCGAGTGTGGACAGCGACAAGCGAATGAGGAATGTGCACAGGCGCCAGGATGGCTGGGTGAGGTCACCCAAGGCGGACTGCCGCGCCTCCGCTTGCCGGCAGCCGCACCCTGGTGGCCATTACTCGACCCCCGTCGCATCCCTTGCGCCGCCGCCAGTGCCGCAGCATGGCAAGATCTCTCCCCACGAGCCCACTCGTGCCGCTTCAGGTCGCACCGCCAGCCGGTCCATTGGCCGCAAACGTGACGGGTACACACGCTCCATTGCGCGCTTCCCATCCGTGTCAGCCGCCGCTACTCCCTTTCGGGACCTCGATCAGCACCTTCCATCGGAGTCAGCAGTTTTCCCCACCAGCTCGAGCGAGGGCCGGCCTCACAGGTACACTGTCTCCCCTGCAAAGCCAATGTCGCCGATGAGAGAGAGCAAGTCACGCAGCACCGGCCGTAGTCCATCTTCTGATGCAGTGGGTGGTGCACGCCACTTTTCCAGCTCTGTAGAGAAAGCATCGGTGTTCAAGGAGCTGTTAGCTCTCGATCATGACGTCGTTTGTGCCTCAGGTGAGGCAACCGCGTCGTCGCGGCGATGCGGCCGTCGCCGCTACAGTGCCAACACGAGCCCCCCGCATGATGGGGACTACATCGGCGATGCCTTGACAGCGTCGGCAGATCAGCGGATGTTTCTGCAGATTAAGAGGCAGTCGAAATTCTGGCCCTCTGACAACACCAGCTGCCGTTTCAGCAACGCCGTCATCGGGAGCACAGCCCGCCGGGGCGTGAGGCGCAGCAGCAGCAGCCACACGGCAGATCAAGGCGGCCGGTCAGCTTCCTCCATGCCTCTCTCAGCTGTGATGGGGGTAATTCCACGTGAGGATTTTGTTCACCGCTTAGGTGGCGATAGTATGCAAAGCCTCTCCTCTCTTCCACAACTACATCAACAGCAGTTGCAGCAACTCCCTGCTTCTCCCTCCGCCCCCCCGTTGCCGCGGGCCAGAACTCTCATGGCAAGTATCATGCGCGACCACGCGCCGTGTTCTTCTCTCAGGCCGCCGGAGCTGACCCCGGCAGCGATGGAGTGGCGCGAGAGTGCAGAAATGCTGGTGGACTCTTGCTGCTACACTCCGTCGATCGTCGTCGAGCAGCAGCAGCAGCAGCAGCTTCTTTTAACCCCGCTGATGGACCAACCGGCGGAGCACAGCACCGCCAGTGTACAAGAGCGTGGCTCTTTAGGTCACCGCGTCAGCCTCTGCAGTCGGCACCGCAGGTCCGTAGCCAACGGCTCCATCTCCACGGCTCGCAGCAGCAGCAGCAGCAACGCGAGCAGGCGGTGCAGCTGCAGCTCTGCGCCACCGGCACCCGCGCACGCAAATGCGGAGTCGTCTATGTCCTTGAAGGTACCCGCACTAGTACCACCGCCGCCGTGGACGCCTAGAGACGCGCTGTACTGGATGCGAAATCGGCTCACGCTGCAGGAGCAGGAAGAGATTCTGGGGTACGACGTGGTATATTACTGCGGGCCTCCCGGGCAACCGCGCACGGCGTGCGGGGTAACGGACCGCGCAACACCTCCGCCTTCATCCCACCACACCTCGAAGGAGACTGCAAGCGTCAGCAGCCTTCCTAAAAACAAGGAGGAAGTAGTATCTTTCACCGCCCCATCTTCCTCGTACTTCCCGATCACCCTAGGCATGCACATATGCTTCCGTTACGAGGTGCTGGAGGTGCTGGGGATCGGCACATTCAGCATCGTTGTGCGCGCCGTCGACCACGCAGCCTCGCCTCTCTCCCCTGAGCGGCACTGTGCGTTGAAGCTGATTCGGCGCGAGTTGCTATACCAGAACGCGGCACAGGCAGAGTGGGCCATCTGCGAGCGACTGAAGGAGTGCTGCGCAGCGATGCACCCCTGCAGTGGAAGCAACTTTAGGGAGGACGCAAGCGGGGCCGCCGCCGACTATCGGGCCGGGGCATCGGTGCATCGCAGGCCCTCCGCATCGTTGCCATCAGCGCTGCCTTGGCTGTCCATGGCGGACCAGCGCACGCTGCTCTTCGGCTCGGTGCTTACCCCACGCAGCCGCTTCGAGTACCGCGGCTACCACGTCATTGTCTTTCCTCTCCTCGGCTTCAGCGTGCGCGATGTGGTGGAACTGCGACGCGAGTCGCGAGAAGCGAAGGCTGGCCACGCCGTAAGCGCGTCCTCTTCCCTGCTGCTCGCTAGTGCGCCACCCTCGCAGGCTGGCGGCCAAGCGGCGGGGACATTACCGACCGAGGTCGTCGGCAGCGTTCTCGCGCAGCTCGCACATGCCCTTCACTTCATGCACCACTGCGCGCACGTCCTCCACGGCGACATCAAGCCGGAGAACATCGTATTTGTGGATCGCTCTGTGAGCGGCCGCAGCAGCAGCATCAACGGTCATCTTGCCGAGTCTGGTGGTGCTGCGAGTCAACAACCCCCGCCGCGCCCGCCTTCGCAGCAGCCGCTGCTCCAAGCCCCGCTCCCGCACAATGGTGATGCCGGTGCCCTCCCCACCTCGCTCAGCATGCATCCTTTCCATCGGGTGTGCCTCGGTTTCCCGTCGTCGTCGCTCTCGAACACAGCTGCGCCTCCGCCTCCCGTCACGCACACTGGCACTGTGCCCCGCCGCTCTCATGCGACTGAACACCTGGAGAGGCGCTTCGGCGCGGACGTTGGCGACCGCGAAAGTCCCAGCAGCAGCACGTCGACGTGCTCCTCGTCTCTGCCGTGTCTGAGGGCCCCGCACCCGCCTCCGCGGAACATTGAAATCGTCGACGGCCCTGATAGAGGCGCCACGATTATGAGCTGTGGCCACAGTGTGCAGCACCCTGGCGGCGAAGTGGCGAGCAGCTCCCAGCGGTGTCCCTCCGGTGGAGATCTCCACGATCAGTGCATCACCGATGGTGCCTCGGTTTCGCTTGCAGGACGCTCGCTCTGTATGACAGGCAGTCGCACTGGTGTTCTCACCCCCTCACCGCACTCGACGTCAACGGGCGCAGGATTAGTGGAGGGGTCGGTGGGGTATGTGGCGGCGTGCACGACCCTTAGCGAGGCGCCGCGCTGCAGTAGCGGGAGCAGCCGAGAGGTAAGTCCTAGCTACACAACCCGCTCAGGCCACGACAGTGGCGGTGGCGATGAGGCAAGCAGCACCGTCACACCCTCGGCCCTCACTCGGCTGACTTACGCGCTGCCTCACGCAATGGCTGCATCAACAGCTGCAACGACCTCGTCGCGGATTGCCCTCATCGACCTTGGCCACGCTCATCACATCCTCCCTGGCACCACCGCCACCGCCTTCCCTCTTCAGTCACCGTCCTACCGCTGCCCTGAGATGTCTCTGCGGCTGCCGTACACCACTGCCATCGACATGTGGTCGGTCGGGTGCGTCCTCTACGAGCTCCACACGGGTCACGCCCTCTTCCCCGATGTTTGCGACGACGCGACGATGCTGCAGTCGGCGGTGCGGGTACTTGGGATGCCAGACGCAGCCTTTCTCACTACTGTGAAGACCTGCTGGAGGAAGTATAAACAGCACAAAGCAAGCACAGTCAGGGCGTCCGCGCGCGCGCAGGGCGATGTGACCTCATCGGACACCGGCTCACAGAAAGTGCAGCTGCACTTGTGTCAGGCACACCCGCAAGAGCGGCGGCTAGCTGTAGATGGCGAGGACGCGAACCAAGACGAGGAGGCCATCATTGTAGAGCGGTGCTGGCGCGAGTTCATCCAGGTGCTGAATGATGCCGCAGGACATCAGCGAGAACACGAGCGACGTCTCAAGGGCCAACAAGAGTCGAGCACGCCACCAGTCATGGAGAACTCCCAGCGAAGCCCGAGGGGAGCAGCCTTGCCTCTCCCAAACGGCAGCGGTTGCACGACTACGTGGGAGACGGCGGAGCAACTGGCGCTGTTGAAGGTAATGTTCCCCGGTGGACAAGTTCACGAGTCCGATCAGTGTTTCTTCTTGCCAAGCAAGTGTGACTGGCATCGGTATGCGTGGGTGGACTTCTTGTTGGGCTGCCTCTACTGGGACGCTGGGGAGCGGCTCACAGCGACGGAGGCGCAGGTCCACCCGTATCTCGCATCCAGCTTCTCTCCTGAAGTGGCAGCCGCGACGGCTGTGACCGCCAACAACGCTGCTGCGTCGTCGGGGATGGACAGAAAGGACGCAGTGGATGATACAACGATGAGCGCCTCCGGTGTCTCCGCTGCCTCTAGCGATGCCGTTCCGCGAAGGGTAGTGGCCCCCACCATACGCCCCACGCACTGCTCGGGACTCCACTACCTCCGGCGCCACCCTCTGACGGCTCGCCTCCTCAATTCAGCGGCAGAGGCGGCCAGTCAGCCCAGCAGCCCACATGGCAGCGACTCCACCGCCAGTGACGACGCAGCACCGCTCTTGGCACCCCTCCTGATGAACCCTTCTGCCATTGTGCTGTTCGAGCTCCCCTCTAGCAACCGTGCGGCACCGTCAGCGCGCATGTGGAAAGAGCATCAGCAGCATCTGTCTCACTGCTACGACTCGGCTCTGGACATTCACTCCATGTTACAGACCCCGGCCGAGCGACTGGCTCTGTCACCGTACCACAACAGCGATCACCGCCGCAACCTCTTCGACCGCACGGGGAGCTACCCGTTCCGCGTCGTCTTCTCCGAAAGTGACCAAGGAACGGAGAGTTCCGTCGTAGTTTCCGCCGAGTCGTCCGTGCGCGGCAACCTCGCCGGCACGCAAAAGCCGCGCAACGACGATCAGACGTCAGCGGTGATGGTGCTGCCTCTCAACTGAGACGCTCTCGTGGCCAAGCAAAGATACCGAAAGACGACGACGACGAGGCCACCTGCCGTCTGGTGTGCCTCACGCACATGTGCACGCGTGAGTGTCTTTCTGCTATACCTTGTCTACGCATGTACAACGACGCGGAGCACACGAATAATAATAGCAATGAGACACATTGAGAGCAATCAAACAAAGGGGGAGAGAGGAGAGAACCCCACACACAAACACACACACGCACACCGATGTATCCCCTACCTCGCCTCTTCCCTCTCCCTCTCTCACTCGGCGTGTGCGTGTTTCGTGCGGGTGTCCCCGTGTCTTCTTTGAATCCGCCGTCTCTCTCGCTCTTACGCCGTTCGTCTCGCTTTCTGTGTGAGAGTTTGTGTCACTGCTTTTAGCCATCCCCCTCCCCCTTCTTTTTTCTCGTTTTGGTGGTGGTCCCAGTAGGCGATGATGGTCACTTGTTTGGGTGCCTCCTCTAATCTTTCTCTTCGGTGTGCTCTTTCCTTTCTCTGTGCTTGCCCTCATGCTTTGCAGGTTGGACTGCACACATACACACACACACTTTCTCTCTTTCCGTTTTCATTGTGCTCGATATACCCCGAAACCTCTGTCTATCCCTTGCTTGCGATACCTTCTGGATGGCCTTTGTATAAGCTCAACTGGTCATGGTCGTCGTCGCCGGCGTGTGTTTTTGTCGACATGCGTGCGGTGCGTGTCATGTTCGCCTTTTTGAGGGGTGGTTTGCCTTCTTATGTGTTGGCCTCTTTCTTGCTTTCTCTTCGATGTTTGTTGCGCCTGGAAACCAAAACGGTGAAGTGTCGCCTCATCGTCCCCTGTCCCTCTTTCTCCCTGTGTGTGCGTGCGTGCGTGTGTGTGTGTGTGTGCGTTTAAGGCCACCTTCTCTCTTTTCGGTCTTAAGAAGCGTGCATGCACACAAACGCATCGACAAGCAAAGCATTCACAAGCAACCAGACAACAAGAAGCAGGCGATGCGGAGGTGGTATGAGGGAGTAACATGGATCGGCAACTGCTGCCGCAGCTGTCCTGTTGCTCGGCACCTCGTCTCCCTCTCTCTCGTGGAAATCCCCGCCGACACGTGTCCTGTGCCGTTGCGCGCCGCGCCAGCCCCTCTTTCCCGTCTTTTCAGCTCTCTCTCCCTCTCTCTGTGTTTTGTTGCTTGCGCCTACGATGCGTCCCCACCCCCCATGTCATCGGTCACCTACACACCCAATAAGACACACGCTCTGACCGTGGCCACGTCCCCCCCCCTCCCCCTTGCTCGGCTCCCTTCGACTCCGCGTGAACGCCGCAATAGCTACCCGCACAATGCACCAAGAGCATATCCAGCGGCTCACCTCACACGATGCCGCTGTGCTGCGTGCCAGCCACGAGTTTCCGACCTTTACAGACGCGTTTGCCCGCGTTGTACAGGTCGGACTGCCAGAGCTGGAGGCGGAAGTTGGCAGGATTCCTTCTTCATATAGAGTGAACGATGCCTTACACGGCGTGGCGGTGTCGCTCTGTCTCCCAGCACTCGCGTGGGACATCACGCGAACATGTGTTCTGCCCGTCACGGACGAGTTGCGAAGAAGGACAGAGGCGGAGGTAGCCGGTGATGTGGCAATCTCAGGAGCAGAAGGCGGCACGGAGAAACGAAATCACGCCGCACTACGACCTGATGGACTTGAGCTCTTTGGCCGCCTAGCCGCCATCTGCGCTGATGTCTCCGTGAGTGTCTGCCTGGAAGTGGTGGAAAGCGCCGCGGTGCAAGGCGACGGTGGTGTCGCCGCGCGCCCGTCGGACGAGTCGCCGCTCTGCCTCCTTGTGCCGGAGACGCGGTGGCACTGTGGCCAGCAGATACCCCTCGCTGAGAAGCACGTGTGCGGGCATCCGTATACGAGCCGCAACCCTTCATGTCGTGATGGTGGTGTTTTCTCTTCTCGCGACCGTCTCCCGGATATTAGTGGAAGAGCAAGGGAACGATGCAATCTCGTGCGCCTGATCACCGTGTGTCGAGTACGCGGACTTTTCCATAACCTGCCAGTGCGCCAGACCCCTTATGTAGGACTGGTCGGCACCTGTAGCTACGGCGTTCTCATCGGCCGCAGCAGCGGCGGTGACGACGTTTCGTGGAAGACTGCGAGTGAACGCGATCGGGGGGGGCTCTTTCGCCGCCGCACCTTGTGGGCCTGCAAGTCGGCGTCTGCCATGCGGGCACGGCGGGAGGAGCAGCAGCACCTCGTGGCGGTTGTGTTCCAGACCGCGGTGTGTGCTTTGCTGGCACCGCTGTATCTGGCCGGCAGACCTCTCGACGCAAGTGGAGGCAGAGACGCGTCGCTCGCCCGGTGCTCTTTCCTGGCGCAGGGTGCCTCTACCTTCTCTGCAAAGTTGATCGTCGAGTATGACTTCTGCGGGGACGCGGGCGCTCCCCGACGTGCGCCAGCTGAGACACTCCCATTGCGCCCTCTTTCGCTCTCTACATCGCTTCGCTGCGCCTCTGCCCCGCGCACAGGTCGTGCTAGCAGTGGCATACACCCTGACTCCGTAGCAGCGGCGGGACTGCGCGTGGATCGTCACGGCTTGTACAGCGGCGCTCTCCGGGTGCGGCAGGCATCACGAGAGGTTGACATTGGCGGAAGGGCAGGACGCCGACTCACACGAGGCGAGGCGACGGCGCGTCGTCTGTGTCACGCATTCGGCATCTCGGTGCCAGACCCCTCATCTGTGTCGTCACCGTCCGCCACCCGTGCCGATGCGCGTGCGCGACGATTGTGTCCATCTTCTGCGGCCGCCGCGAGCCGCGAAGGCGGTGCATGGACCCCGGAGGAGACGACGGCAGAGGGAGTGTTGACAGAGGTAGTGGTGCGGCCTGGACACTTTGCAGTTCTCTTCGCCACCCCTCCCCCGCTGAGCGCCAGCGCCTTCCCTGCCCGCCAGGCACCGAGCGCGGCAGAGAGCCTCAGTTTTTCGCCGCTTCCTGAGCACCACATGACCTTCTTTATGATACTCGTGCGAGATGGTCAAGCGCATCCTCCAGAAGACGATGGCTGTCGCGGAAGATCAGTTCCTCCGTCTTCAGCGTTGTGTCCGACGCATTGCCGTGTGCTGGAACCTACGCACTGGGCCTACGGCATTGTCGCTACCAACGCTCATCGACATCACCACGGCGCACATCCGCTGCCAGGGGGGCCGATCTCAGCAGCAGCAGCAACAGCGGTCCCAGTGTTTGTGTTTGTTGACAGTGCGTACGTCCCTGCCCGTATCTCCGAGGCCCGACAGCGGGCCCGACACGGAGTTTCGGCACAGCAGTCTTTTGTGCAGCTCTACGACGAAGCACTGCGGCGCCTCACTAGCAGTTTGCGCGGGAGCGAGAGTCAGAATGGCCCCCTCAGGGACGGCGAGAAGATTCTGCCGGCCCAAGCAACTCCTCCGCACACGACCACGCCGGATCCGCAGCAGCAGCAGCCCTCTTGCGTCTCACACCATGTGCTTGCAAAGCAGGAGGCTGCGGAGGTGCAGTTACGAGTGCGATATCTCTGTCAAAGGGTGCTAGAGGCCGCTGCCGTTCCTGGGACGCAGTCGTACGTGCCAGCGCTGCCCTCGAAAAGGCGCCGCGTTTTGGCCGCGTCTTCGGAGGGTGTGGCTGGTCGCACTGGAGCTCTACATCACGTGCAGCTCAACCCCGCCTCGCTGCTGTGGTTGAGCGCTACCGATCGCGGAGTCAACCCCACGGCAACCGCGCCGCGTCGCACCCCCGTCACTCTCGACCGCAACCTGCACCGCATCACCAGAGAGGAAGAGGAGGAACAGGCCGCACTGCGCTCTCGCCCTCCTTTGGAAACAGCGCCATCCTCTCGCGAGGCGTCTGCCACTGCACATCACTCACCGGCTGTTCAGGCCTCCAACACGGTGGAAGGGCTGACGCGAATGCGACACCTCCTGGACACGGGGCGTGGGAGTGCGCTACGTCGATTGCCCCGCGCCTGCGCGCCACCGTGTCCGTGGATGCCAGAGAGGGGAAGCAACAGAGGTGACGAAAGCAGTGGCTTTGATGCGGCCGAAGGTGCCACAACAACTGCCTCGGCCGGTGCCATACCACCCATCACCACTGCCTTCTCAGCGCGTGTGTCGGTGCTCCAGTGGGCACGCAAGTTTCTGATCATTGCTTCCCCTACCACCCCGCAGCGTGCGTCCAAGCCAAGCTGTGGCCCTGCAGCAGTGCTTCCTCAAGGTCCCGTATGCCGTCCTCAACCACACGCGTTGCAGTGGTGGGTCGCGGATCAGCACGCGGTGCACGAGCGGGTGCGGCTAGAGTTCTTTCTCTGCTTTGCTGACACCTACGTGTGTCACCCCGAGCTGCCGCGTGGCGTGGAGCGCGCCGCGAGTGAGTGCTTGATCGCCGGGTCTGGCACGGTCTCGGAATGCGTGCCTCGTACCTCCTTGCCGCTGACCCCCCACGCACGGAAGGCACTCGAGCGTCGGCACCGCGTTGCACAGCTGCTGTGGTCGCACGCAGTCACTGGTGCCGCATGTTCGCCGAGTGCGTCTTCGGCGGCGGCTTCATTCTCTGTGTCCCTGCCGGCCGAGTGGCGTCTGCGTGTGACCGCCGTGGAGGCACATCTGCGTCAGTGGGGATGGCGGTTCCATCACGAAGCTGTGGCAGCCGTGCACCGAGGAGAGATGCAGTGCAGCAGAGCCGTTGCCTGGGCCAGCGGCGTGCGTGTTGGCCAGTCCGCGTATTCACGCACATGGCCCGCACTGGCCACAGCGATTGTGGCATGGCCGTGCTTGAAGGTTGAGGGGGTCGTTCGCCATGTCACCTCTATGCAAGCGCTGCGGCAAACGGTGGAGGAGCTGGAGGCAGTGGGCGCAGCAGCGACTGCCGCATTTGACAGCGCCTTCGTGCCTCCGCAATCTGCTCTCACAGATCCCGTCTCTTTATGCTGCCGCGGTCCGGGGCCATCACAAGTGCCGTGCTCCTCGTCGCCGTGTCCGCTGCTCATTCCCTCGGTGTTTCTCGAATTCTTCATCTCCCGCTCCTGTCGCGGGGCCATCATGTTCGGCGACGTTCTTCGCCCCACCGCGGCGCGCTCTATGGTGGCGGCGCTGGACTGCGTCGAACAGTACTACGTGTGTTCGCACGGCCGCCCCTCCTTCGCCCACCTCACCCCTGCACACTAGCGGGAAGCGGAGGCTCGCGCGTGCCTTTCATTCTGTGGAGTTGTTGCCTCTGCTCTGCTCATGTCTGCTACGTCAGCCAGAAGGCTGATCCGATACGACGGGGCGACAGACAATCAAGCCAGCGCGCAAGCACCACTGGCCCCATCGCAGCCGCCCCTCCCCTTCTCCCTCGCTCACCCCCTACCCCCCCCTGCGTCAGGGGAGGACAAAGCGCAGCGTTCGGGCACGAGACAGAAACGGGGCCGGGGGATGGCGTGCGTTGGCTTTCATGTTGTGCTGCACGTTCACGGGGCTGATGCGCCTCCTCATTGATCGGTGGCCGTTGCACGCTGCCTCCTTCCCCCCCTCCTCCGCCCTCACTCCTATACTCCATATCCTGTCTCCTCTTTCACGGCACACACGCATACACGGACTTCAACGCGCAGGAACGGAAGAAAGGGCGGAAGACAAGGCGGGGGACGTGAAGCACATCCGCACACGCTTACGCCCACACATCTACCCCTCTCCCACGCATAGACATACACAAGACAACACCCCCGCTATAGAGCCCTCTCTATCAGTCGTCTCGCTTTCCATATAGAATGCGCACACGCACACACGCGTCCCTCTTCACCCAATCTAAGTCGCGTTATTCATCGCTTCAACACACGTACACAGTTCAAGCCACAGCTCGCCTGCTGAACAAGTGAGCCGTGTCCAGCCCCCTCCCCTCCTCCTCTTTCCCTCCTCTTCTTTGCCAGCCTCCCACGCACATACACGTAGATGGACACCGCCTCCGCCGCTGAACCAAGCCCACCTCCGCGGCTCCGTGATGCTGTGAAGGCGGAGCCGAGCACAGAAAACGAGCGTGGGCAGCAGCTGCAGCAGTTGTCTCGCCATCAAGACGTCGCTTCTTCGGCGTCCGCGTTGGACTTTCTCGCGCTGTGGCGACCTTCCGCGGTGTCGTCGTCTCGACATGCTGCAGCGCTCACTAACGCGAAACAAGTCGAGGTACAAAGGGCAAAATCGTCTTCGTCTCCTCCCCCGTCGTCCGAGCTGACTACACCGACGCATGTCTACGACCCGCGCCTGGGCACTCTGTCCATCGGATCGGTGGTATTCGCACCCTATCGCGTGTGCAGTGAACGCCCGGCGCGCGGTGGCTTGTCGGCGTGTGTGGCCGGCGGCACTGTCAGTGGATCTCCGGTCACTGCAGCGGCGCCGCACCAGCTGATGCCGCCACCGCGCTCTCCCTACCGCTTACATTACGCGCTCGCCGAGGTGACGGGTATTCAGGTGATGGCCGGTACTGTCACCGTGTCTTTCCTCTTCACGGATCCAGGCATCGACGACGAGGCTGTGTCGATGTACGAATGCGTGCCGTGCCCGCCAGCATGTCTCTCACGGTGGCTTCTCGAGGAAAGCAGCCCTGCACCACAACGCTGTTCTCTGCTGGAGCGCGTCTTGCACGTCACTCCGCCGGAGGGACCTCTCCCGGTGAATGACGTCTACAGGGCCCTCCATGCGGCGTCCCCCAAGTTTGCCTCTGCACCGGGTTTATCACCGTTGCTGGTTCAGCGGCAGCGGCAACGAGAGCGTTGCGTGGCGCGACTCCGTCGACTCTACTGCCTCAGCGATGACGACGACGAGCAGCCGCACACCACGATGGCACGCAACTCCAGAGGTGTGGCACAAAGCGCATCAGGGGAAGACATGGCAGCGAAGCCTGTCGCACTCGAACCCACCGCCGCAACGGCCACTCCCTCCTCGGCCGCATGGCGATTTCTGTCGACTGCTACTACTGAAAAGGCGGCTTTGACGGTCGGCAGCGCGGGGACAACGACTCTTGCCGCGTCAGCCGCCACCATGTTTGCCCGCTACGTCGCCCCGACTAGCGTGCATGTCTTTTTCTCCAGCATCTTCCAGGAGGTGAACGTGTACATGGAACATCACTGCAGCCGTCACCGCCGCCATTCGCTCACAGACCCCACGGCAGAGCCTCTCTCCTCTCCCAGTCGGCGGCTTCGTCGCGGCGTCGCTGCTGTCAACGCCGCGTCCCCACCGCCGCTCGTTCTCGTCATCTTCGACAGCTACGCCACGCTGCGTCGCTTTCACGTCTTCATGTCGGTGCGCGGCCACGTTGTGCAGCTGCTCGACGGTGCCCACGTAGACAGAGCTCTCCCATCGCCGCAAACGTCGCACGCGTTCGGAGCTCAGTGCAAGATCTGGCTGTGCATGCTGCGCGATGACACCGGAGAAGAGAGTGTGGAAGAAGAGGCGAAGAAGGAGGATGGTTTCTCAATCGCCAGGGCCAGTGCTGGTGAAGAGAGCGCGGAGGTAGCGCAGGCAGTGGCACTCATGGAAGCGCAGCTGCGCTGTTTGCTCGCAGCTGCGCCGCCCGTCGACGCACTTGTCAGCTTCAGGGAACACGTCACGCAGCAACAAGTCACGAAGAGCCGTCAGTCGGCTACGCTGCATCAGCATGTCACAGCGGAGGCGGTGCTGCAGCGACTTATGCCGCACCTCGGAGCATACCGCCTGGAGTGTGTTCTGCAGGACGTCCCGGCACCGCCGCCGCGACCAACGCCGGTCGGCAACAACGCAGCTGCTTCCTCTTCAGGGACGACGCAGCCACCGCCATCCACGGCCCCCGCCACTACCGTTGTCAAGGTGTCCGGTGCCGTCTTTGGCGACAACAAGATTCTCGTCCCGTGCAGCCCCGAGCAACTTACCCTGCTCTCCACCGTGTTGGCGAGCACCCCTGTAGCGGTGAGTCAGAAAACAGGTGATGGCGGCGCTGCTGAGGGAGGCGGTGAAACCGCAGGGCAGCGCAAGTGTTCTCCTACCAAGAAGGCTAATCGGAAACGTCCGCGAGTGATGGAGACGGCAGACTCCTCGTCGGCAACGGCTGTAGCAAGAGCGCAGGCGCTGACCCCAGCACTGCTAGAGAGGATTGCCCTCGGCAGCTTCACAGACGCCGCGGCAGCGACACTTTTCGATGTTTTTGCAGACGCCACAGCGGTCGTGATGAAGTCGCCTGACCCCTCCTCCGCGGATCTGCCCGCGACGGCCGGCGACGTGCACCGCGGCAGCAGTGATGGAAGAGGTGCCGCAGAGGTACTAAGCAGCATCGAGGACCTTTACGAGAAGTGGTGCGTCGACCCATCGCGGTTCGGTGAAGCGTTCCCGGTGTTCGCGGCGGTGTACGCACTGGTAGCGGACGTCTTCGCCAGTGTAAGTCGCTTCCGACCCGGCAGACCACGTAGCGCTAGTGAGTGGGACGCCAGCATCGGCGACGAAGGGCCGCGGCGGCTCTCTAGTGGGCCACTGGAGTCTGCCCCGTCACTTGAACAGGCCGCAGAGAAAGCCTCGGCAGTGACGCAGAGGCGCTTACCGACGCAGTCGCCTCCCAATGAACTCCCTCGCGGCCGCCTCGGTGCGCTCATTGGTGCTCTCCCCCGCATCGCCATAGTGCTCCCACGCGGCAACCCCACCCAACACCCCAACCTCGGCACACAGCAGTATCTTCGCACGCTCCGCGCCTTCTTTTCGCCCTGGGCGGTGCACGAGGTCACCTCCCCAGCCGCTTCTGTGGCCGTCAGCTGCGCGGCGCCGGTGCTGTGGCACCAGCGCGGCGGCCTTCTTCTCCTTTTTTGCGATGAGGCCACCACGCAGCTTGGTGCCTTGCAGGACGAGGCGGACGTCGTGATCGCGTGTGGCAAGGCGGCGGCTGCGTGGGTAGCAGCGAATAGTGCGACGAAGGCCAGTAGCGGAGACAGTTGCAAAGTTGCTGCCGCTGGCCCGCTGCTGTTCGCCGTCATCTCAGAGGCGGAGGTGGTGGCGCCGACAGACCAGCTCACCCACCTGTGGCTTCCCATCACTCTTGCTTCACCGACCTGCATGGGAGGGGGCGACGCGCCTGCTGACGTGTCGACCTCAGCGGACGGGCTCGAGCGGTGCAGTGAGTGGCCGGCAATGTCGAAGGAGGAGACGTCGCGCACCGAGCTAGAGGAAATGTGGAGGCTCCTCGTTGCAACGGTAAGCGCAGATGGGAGCGTCGACGTGCCTGCACGCCCGTCATCGCCACTACTGCGGCAAGACCAACAACAGCATGGCCAGACCTTGCGCAGCACCGGCGTGGCTGCCCGCCGACTTCACCAAGTCGAGGTGCTGCCCAGAACCCTGCGGCAAGCCGTGGTGCTCTGGCGCCACCTCCAGACCGCTGAAGCCACTGTGTGCGGTGGGCAACGCCAAAGCCGTGCGTCACCATCCGAGCTCGACAATGAAGGGCCGTGGGGCACGCTGCAGGCAGTTGTGAAGGAAATGGCGCTGAGCTGCGTCACGGCAACACCAGTTCGCATGACGGACGTGACTCTCCTACGCGGCAGCGATGACAGCGCGTGAGCCGCCAAAGGGACTGGCGTGCGCCATGTTGCAGAAGGACCAGGCTTCGCATTATTTGAAAACGGCGGTGAATTCACTTGAGTCCCTCGCGCCTCCGCCCCGTCTTGAGGTGCGAACATGTGCGGGTTCGTGCGCAGTAGTGTCGGCCTCTGCAGCGGTTTGTCTCTTCGGTTTTTATGCTGGCAAATACTCAGAATCATGGAGACGCGTGAGCCGTGTCCTGGTGCGTAGATGCCTCATACAGGTGCGCTCCTCTACACCAAGAAGGTGCGCAGCAACCAGGAGAAAAAAGGCAAATGAAGCGAAGCACAAAGACAATGAAACTGGTAAGCGCGTGTGTAATCGGGTGCAGCCGCCGCCTTGTCCGCTGGCTGCCCCCTCTTCTCCCCTCTCCCACTTCTTTGCTCGCTCTGTACACCTCCGTTTCTCTTTCTGCGTGCGTGCGGGCTGCGGCGGCGATAGTGACGGCATCCCCCACCCGCCACCCCTCACCATCCACCCTCTGATACGCACGCACGCACACATCCGTGCACGCCAAGTACCACCCCGTGCTGCAGTCGCACGTTGTTTGGATTCACGTCTTTCCCTGCTGCCTTTGGTGTGTGCCCCCATTGTGATGGGCCCTTGTGTTTTCCTTTGTCGTTGCCCTCTGCCTTCCGCCTCACCGTTCTCTCTTTAGAAGTTCTCCATACCGATAAGCCCTCCCCCCTCCGTCCCTCTCCCTCTCCCTCTCCCTCTCTCTGTGTCTGTGTGTGTGTGTGTGTGTGTCTAGGCAATGATGTCGGCGTCCACCACGGAGCTGTTCACCAACCAGGGTACCCTCTATCAGTACGCCGGAGAGGAGGGCGAGCACCCTTACTACAAACCCCTCGGCGACGTGGACTGCTTCACCATCTCCCTGCTGAAGCACAAGAAGACGGCAGGTGCTGCCAGCAGTAACAACAGCAGTGTGGAGTACCTCATCGCCGTGGCCGAGGACGGGGAGAAGGTCTTTGAGCAACCCATCGGCGTGGACCTTCAGCTCTCTTACTCCGCCCCAACCGCGTCCGTGCACTGGCCAGCGATCATCGATGAAGAGCTTGAGACCGTTGCCTTTCGCTTCACCGCTCCGGCGGCGCATGTCGCGCAGGTGACGGCACAGTTGCGCATGCAACAGTTTGTGGAGCTGTACAACCGCTGTACCTACAGCCTCCTCACCGGCTACGACGAGGTGGATCCGGAGGACGAGTGGTACAAGTACCTCGGCGCCGCCACCACGCGCGAGGTCTGTAACGAAGATGCCACGGAGCCCGTGTTCGAGTTCGACCCAAGCCAGTTGACGAAGGCGAGCACCGGTGCCGGCAATATTTGCGCCGCGGAGTCGCTACAGTTTAACCGCGTCCTCGTTGTCAAGAAGAGTAACGAGGAGGCCAGTCTGGAGCTGCAGGCGCTGCCGCAGACGGAGCGAGGCTTTGACCGGGCTGCCATGGAGAAGCTCGTCGTGCACGGCGTCGACGGCACCTCCACAGGAACTCTCCTGGAGAACGGCGACGTCACCATGCTGCTCTTTGGCGGCTGCAGCGCGGCGGTTCAGCAACTAGACCTCGCGCGCGGCACTGTGGTGCAGGAGTACAAGCCAGCGGATCTGCCCGTGCAGAGTGTGGCCTATGCAAACCACACAGCGGCGAACTCTGGCTCCGTCTACACGTGCCTCGGCCGCAATGTTGCCTTCAACATCGACGTCCGCATGGACCCCCGCAGCTGTGTCGTCATGGAGGATGGGAAACAGCCGACAGACTACGCCTTGCCGTCGCTCCGGAAGGACTTCACCTGCCACGCTACCTCGCAGAATGGCTACCTCGTCATCGGCGATGGCTCCGGGAACATCCGACTCTACACCGGCCCGCCCGGCGCGCGCAAGCCAGCCGGCGGGTACTTCCCGAAAACTGCCAAGACGCTGCTGGACACGAAGGTCCCGATCGTTGACATCGACGTCACAGCCGACGGTCAGTATATCGTCGCGACCTCCACCTCGTTTCTGCTGTTCATCGAGACCAAGTACGTGGACAGCAACGACAAAGAGTCGACAGGGTTTCAGACTCGGATGGGAGCGAGAAAGCCGCAGCCCATCATCCTCCAGCCGTCCCCGGAGCAAACACTGCGTATGGGTGGGGCAAGCATGGTGCACTTCCAAAGCGCGAAGTTCGACCGCTTTCCTGGCACCAAGGAGCTGTGCGTGACCGCCAGCTGCGGGGACTACCTTCTGACGTGGTCGCTGCGTGCGATTGAGTCGTCGCAGCAGAGCGGCCGCGCCGTGGTAAACTCCGCCGTGGCGGTAGGGCAGACCGTGTTGTCGACCTCTGCAAACCGTGCGTCGCACGTCGGCTTCCTTACCAGCAACGACGTCGGGGTCGTACCCGTGCATGAAGCAAAGAAGGAGGTGAGTCGGACGTGGACATGGGGGACCGAGTAGGGTTGGCGGCGATTGCTGCGCTTGCACCTCTGTGCATCTGGCTGGCAAAGCTCGGCTTCCCCTCCCCGCAGCGCTGCCGGAACCCCCCCCCCTCCTGCCGACCCGCATCGATTTCCCTTCATACAAGCGCACACAAATGCGACCACGCACGTGTTGTCGGGAAGGCATGCTTGGGGGCAACAGAATGCTGTCAACTAACTCTCGCTCGCTGACTCTCGGCACCCGCGCGCCTGATCTCCTGCTCTACGCCGGCAAGCGAGTGGGCGTGAGTCCCTGCGGACAGCATATTTAATACCTTCCTTTGTGTACTCCATTCATTCACGTCCGCACGCATTCCTCGCGACACGGTGGTGCGACGAGATCGGGGGGACGACGGGGCCTGTCCCCTCGCTGCCCAGTGGCGGCGCGCTCTTTTCTCTGCCTGTGAGTGCGCCTTCCTGTTGCCATATGGGCCGCGGATGGGCGACAGTGACCGCACGGCCCCTTGTCTCCCGTTGTGTCTTCTGTCCATGCGTCCAGAAGGTAGGTCTCGCCCCCGGGCCCCCCTGCATGTCCCCACCCGGTGGCACCGTACGCTGGAAGGACGTGTTGCACCGCACTCTCGCCGGTGCGCACGCACAGGCGTATGCGCGTGTCTGTGCTCTTGTACGGCAGACGCGCTCGACTCCTGCCGGCATGGCCTCGGTGTAGGCGGCCCGACCGCCTACACACACGCCGGACGTCGGATTGACTGAGGTGGATGGGCCGACTCGCCCATAGCGTCGGCGTAACTCCGTCCCCTTTCGCCATCTCTCTCTCACGCTGGCAAAGGGACGACAGCACTTCCGGCAATTTTCGATTATACGCGCACCTCTCCAAGATAGAATAGAAGCGAAAAGAAGCAATGCCCAAGATGAAAACGAACAGAGCAGAACAAGGTGGTTGGAGGGTGAAAGGTGTTGCTCCCAGATGGAAGCACATCGATTGTGGCGCCTCTTGCGTGGCACTTGTGTTTCCTTGAGCTATGTGTGGCAATGAGGTCTGTGTGAGCGTGCTTGCCTGTGCGGAGATGGAAAAGTAGGTCGGAAAGCTGGTGTGGTGGTGGAGGCAGGGAGAGAGGAAGAGATTGCGAGGCAGACGAAAGGGGTGAGGAGGAGGACAGCGTGTGTGTGTGCGTGTGTGTCAGATAGCAGTGCGAGTGCATCCTCTACGTTCCCCCACCCCTCCTCCTCGTCCTCTTTCCGTATTCCCCACTCGCGCCCCACCTCCACTCCCGTGTCTCTGCGCATCTATCGCACACGCACGCACGCACGCGGAAAGAAGTGTGTTTCGGTAGAGGAGCCCCGATGGGGCAAGGCGCAGACAAATGGGAAAGGAAGGCAGCGAGGATGTCATGTGCTCCTCTTCGTGAGCCTTCCGAGGGGGTGGGAGGGTGTCGCCGCGCCGACCGCTCATCGTCTCCTCACCCCCCCCGTATGCACACACACACACACAAAACGGTGATCTGTGTGTGTGTGCTTCTCCGCCCTCACCACCGTATCCTCCTCTACCTGCTCTTGATTTAAGCACGTCTGCACGCCCGAGCACGGACATGCGCATGCACGCAAAAGGCTTCGGTAGTTTTCCTTCGTCTCGTCTCTCCTTCACGTCTGTTATTCCTTGCATCATATAGATCGCCCACAGCCCGCCCCCTCCCTCGAAACTAGCAAGCCACAGACAACCTAGGGGATTCAGAAGCATACAGGAAGAGAGAGACCAGCACACCCATATGCACACACCTGCTACATCAGGTGCTCCCCGTCCCAGCCACCCTCCCCCTCCCCCACTTCAAACCCCTTTTGCAGCCCCGCCCCGCCCCTACATTCTCTTTCTCTTCAATCTCTAGATTCCCCACATCCCCGTTTTCTCTTCTCTCCCCTTTCCCTCCATCTCCGGGACGGCCTCACCACAACAGCAGCAACGCACCCCACCCTCCGCCTCTGCATTCTCAGTGCGCGAGGCCCATACACAATATCCCTGGATTTCTCTCTTTCCCACGCCCATCACCGTTTTCCCCATTTCCAAACAAACGAAACCCTCCGTTTGTGTTCCGACGAGATCCCCAGCGCGCTGGCACGCAGCCCCACTGCCAACCCGCCTACCGCCTGCACAGAAGCACACTTGCACACGGCAACCACCACTTATAGATCAACGCATGCAGACACGCAAACGCCTCCCGGCCCCCTAGACGCCTCCGCTTCTCCCCTGCATTTTCTCTGCCCCTTCACCCGTACCCGCACGTCGCCGCCATGGAGCGCCTGCAGCGCGTCGGTGTCCGCACCGGCCCCACCTTCGCCGACGCACCCGCGTCCACGTCGGAGCTACCGAAGCCGACGTTCCAGCCTGGCAGCAGTATCTACGAGATGGACTCCAGCGGCAGGCTGCATCGCTTCCAGTGCGGTCGCGTGCTCGGCCGCGGCGGCTTCGCCAAGTGCTACGAGGTGTCGGACGAGACTGGCACCTACGCGCTCAAGGCCGTTAATCGTGCGTCGCTGGAGAAGCCCAAGACGCTGCAGAAGCTGCACAGTGAAATCAGCATCCACCGCCGCATGAAGCACAAGCACGTCGTCGAGTTCCTTCGCACGTTCCGCGACCGCTACTACGTGTACATGCTCTTGGAGAAGTGTGACCACGGGACGCTGATGGACCTACTCAAAGTGCGCCGTTTCAGCGTGGCGGAGACACAGTACGTGATGCTGCAGTGCCTGTCGGCGCTGCAGTACATGCACAGTGAGTGCGTCATCCACCGCGACCTGAAGCCCGGCAACATTATGCTGGACAGAGAGCTCAACGTCAAGATCGGCGACTTCGGCCTCGCCGCGGAGCTGCAGTACGACGGCGAGCGCAAGCGCACCATTTGTGGAACGCCCAACTACATTGCACCCGAGATCATCGACCACAAGAGCCACGGTCACAGCTACGAGGTGGACACGTGGTCGCTCGGCGTCATCCTCTACACGCTGCTGGTGGGTCAGCCTCCGTTCCAGATGGAGGACGTGGAGTCTACATACAAGCGCATCCGCCAGTGCCGCTACGACTTCCCCGCCAGCGTGCCAGACAACGCGCGCGACCTTATCACCCAGATCCTGCAGAGCAGCCCGGCCCACCGCCCCACGCTGATGGACATCCGCCAGCACTCCTTCTTCTCGTCGTCACCGCCGCCGCCGCTGACGCCACCGGCATCGTTCGCGTCCTTCGGCCTGCCGGTGCCCGGCGCCGCCGCGCCCGCGACGACGGCGACCGCATCAGCAGCAGCAGCAACCACAATCACACGCAGCGCACGCCGCGGGCCGGCGGTGGACATGCATCACCCACCGCCGGCGCCGTATGGTAAGGAGCTGTTAGGTGCCCCAGCACAACGCGAGGTGCTGCGGCCCATCAACGCCAACGTGCCACCGCCGCCCGGCGCGCCGACATCGCCGCGCCACCTCGCGAACCTCAGGCAACAGCAGCAGCCCACGCCGGCGCCGACGCTCCCTGGCACCTGCGCGCGTGCGCGCAGCGACACGCCACGCAGTGCCCCTGCGACGGCAGCGGTGCCGCTCTCGGGCCGCTGCCCCGCTTCGTCTCCGCAGCAGCTCCGAAACGATGACAACGCTGACGAGGACGAGAAGCAGCAGCTGACGGCGCTGCACGACCGCCTGCACCAGACCCTGTGCGGCGACGCGGCCGC